>NC_079898.1:290993-312581 GCF_024868665.1 Triplophysa rosa | reverse complement strand
TTTAGGTTTGCAGTGAAAATAGCGGCCCCTGCTGTTCAAAAAATGTATTGCGATTCAGTTCAAGCCTCAACAGATTTGAATCGTCGCTCATTATAACCGATTTTCAACCGGCTCATGGTGAATCGTTACATCCCTAGTACATTGACATCTAGCGGTTGAGCTTGGTATTGGAGTCTAAATTCAAAATATTGGAGAGACAAGTTTAGCCAAGTTCCTCTCGGTTCTCATGCACAATAACGTTTGTTTATGTTGATAAGATGAAACCGTCTATAACAGAAATATTGCAAAAGATATTCAACACAATATTCAACATTAAGCAATAATAATAACAGTAATCATAATAAAAAATTATAATTAAACGTTGGAATTTAGTCTGGTTATATTTGGGTACTATCACAACGTTTTTTGAACGTCTTATTGCAACGTGGAGATTACGTTACTTTAACACTTAAATAAAACGTGTCACAAAAGTTACCGCTTGGTCTGGTTTTGTTTTCGTTGTAAACACACGTGATATTTACATTTTTAAAGTACTTTAAGAAAACATACCACTTTGGTGTTTTAACCTCCTACGACCTGGCGTCAACATGTGTGGACATCACATTTTTGGTTGTGTGCACAATAATACTTAATTCTGTGTAACTGGAACCTGTTATTTACAAACATGGACCTTTACACTGCCATCTGGTGGTGTCAGAAGAGAAAAACACTTCACATAAAAATGTCAAGATGGCTGCGAACACATCTGAAAAATAAAGGCAGCTATGGCAGGCCAAAACGTCCAAAAGGTAAAAAATGTAATAGAATTTCGTTGTTGCTTCTTGTTAAGTTATGCATAGTAGTGTTGTATGATTAATATGGCATGCAAATTTGACACATTTTTGCAACAGTAAAGATGTACTATGCCTCTAAACTTGATGTCCACACATGTGGACAATGGGACTTTGCTAAGTTGAAAATGTATTAAAAAATAACTGTTTTTAAATAACTGTGAAAACGTAGTTTGGGAAGAATTTGTTTGAAAACATCTATTTACACAACGACTGCAAGCAGTACTATGGGGCCAAGCCCACACTTTGCCCACACTTTATCAAGTGTACCCACACCCAGCCCACACTTCCCTCCCCCCCAGTGTACCCACAGCATTCCCACACTTCCCCACCAGTGTACCCACAGCATTCCCACACTTCCCCCAGTGTACTCAGGCTGTTAATAAAATAGATTTGTACTTTATTAAACAATGGTGTCTTGACTGTTTTCTGTGGATACAGACCGATTGTCCACATGTGTGGACATCGTTTTTTCAAAAAGTGCTTCATGTTCAAATATAATATTGGGTTATTATATTTATTGGTTCCTCCTAACCCCAAATAGCTAGAAGAAATCTAAAATGCAAGCCAAACCAAAGCTCGGGTCTTAGGAGGTTAAAAACATTTTATTTTGGTTGCCTATTTTTTTAAATATAGGGTGTGGTTTTTAAAACGTACTGCAACATTACCCAATTGTAACCAAAATGCAACGTTGTTAAAAGTTGTAAAACGTTTTGTGTTTGCTAGGAGTAGCCTAACGTTATTGTCTTTTCTCCCTCTGTCATTAGCTAATATTCACGTGTGCTCTAATACAGAATAAATAACTAAACTGCAAGCATCTTATTATTGTGTTTATCAGTATATTCTCATAATGTATAAAGTATACGATTATGGTGGATGCTGATGTCTTAAATGTCTTAAAGACGGTCATTTAAAACTAATTTTTAATACACGTTTACCTTGAACAGATGCTTACTGATACCGAAGTGAACGCAGTGTTCTTTTATGGCAGGCAGGCTGGCTTGTGTCAAGAGGACATACTGCCACCTACTGTCCCTGTGTATTTATATATCTGATCTTATGTTTGATGTCTCATATTTTACTTTTATACATGGCAAACGTGTGTGCTTTGCTGTAGCGTTAACAGAACGGGTTTAGTTTGCAACCATTTGACGTCACGGATTTTGACGCAAAAAAGCGGCCTTGAGTAAAATTTTGTTTGTTTAGGAATACTGTGACAGATACACTGTTTTTTAATTTCACATTTATAAAGTCAATGCCATTGTTAATATATTAAACCATACATCTCTCTATATCCAAGGTTCCTTTTAACAATTTTATCTAATTTGTGTGCTTTCAGCTACCAAATGAACAATAGTAATTTTAATACAGATTTGTTTATATCTAAATCAACTTTGTAAGATATATCCTCCAAAATTAGCCTCATCTCTTTTTAACTGAATGCCTTTTGTGTTTATCTCCACAGGTTCTTTCTCCAGATGATAAGTATATCATAACCGCAGACAGAGATGAGAAAATCAGAGTAAGCTTCCGACTTCAACCGTACAACATTCAGGCTTTCTGCCTAGGGCACAGAGAGTAAGGACAGTAGGAATATGTTGTTGTCATATGGTTCATATTGGTTCTGGTTTGAACCTGATTTTTTCTTGACAGATTTGTCAGTGCATTGCTTGTGCCTGCAGGACACCCTGACTGGCTTCTCTCCGGCTCAGGGGTAAGCTTGCTTTTACAATTCACTTTCCTTTATGGGTAGGTTGCAATATCTGGAGGCTTAGTAGTTATGATTTTATTTGATTTAAGAGTTATTTTTTAAATGTGTTACAGGATGGCACAGTGAAGGTTTGGCATTATGAGACTGGTCGGAGGTTACATAGCATTGACCTGAAGCAACTTGTCATTTTAGACAACTCTAATGTAGACACAGAAAAGGTGACCCACATATGTTCTAACTTTCATGATACCCCGGCACATATTTTGGGGGTTCTCATCTTAATATTGAATTGTATGATTGTCACCAAAACAATACCAAAATGCAAAAACCTTAAACGTAGACAGAGCAAATTCAGCCCAACCAGACCTGTGCTTTACTACTCTATTATACATATGATCTCGGTTCCAGTTACATCAAAACATGAAAAGACACCAGAAGTGTCTCTATTGATAATGTATGTCCACTGACCAACATTTTCAGTTGTTTAATTTGAACTTTTCACTTCTTATACTTCAATGCAAATCTTAAAGAGTACATAACACGAGATCATGAAAATGACATTTCATGCAGTGTGTAATGTTGGTGTGTTTGTAAGTAAGCAGTCTGCCAAGTTGCAAATCCGAAGGTGAATGAATAACAAAGTTATTGGCTTGGAAAAAAGGGATTTGACTCTGAATCACGCAAAACGAGTCGTCCATAGTCTGAGTCGCGAACCTCCGCGGATTTACGTCACTACATATAGTCCCTGCCTATGTTTTGCTAGGACTGCCCATGAAAACTTCACTCTTCTCTCCCAAACACTGTAGCTCGGGAGCCTCATTCGCGGTAGACCAATCACAAAACGTGTCATCCCTAGCCCGAGTCGCGAACCTCCACGGATTTACGTCACTACATATAGTCCCCGCCTATGTTTTGCTAGGACTGCCCATGAAAACTTCACTCTTCTCTCCCAAACACTGTAGCTCGGGAGCCTCATTCGCGGTAGACCAATCACAAAACGTGTCATCCCTAGCCCGAGTCGCGAACCTCCACGGATTTACGTCACTACATATAGTCCCCGCCTATGTTTTGCTAGGACTGCCCATGAAAACTTCACTCTTCTCTCCCAAACACTGTAGCTCGGGAGCCTCATTCGCGGTAGACCAATCACAGCAGACTAGACCATCTGACCAATCACATCAGACTAGGCTATCGGAAAGGAGGGCATTAGACAGATGAATCGCGGAACAAATCATTTGAGAGTTATTTGAGAGTCAGTCAAGAAATAAGGTAAGAATTAACTGCCTATTATTACGAAATAATAGTGTTTTTACACCTTCTATGTACATAAACCAAAGTAGGACCTTAAAAATCCCTAGTTATGTACTCTTTAAGCATACGCTATATAGAGTGTTTTTAAAATTAATTTAACCCAAGTGTATTAAATGCATGTTAATTTGACACCCCTCTCTTTTAAAAAAATACCAATGTGTCTTCTTTTCTTAGAGGTTTGCTGTTAGCCGGATCATCAGCTCGCCAGATGGGCGACACATAGCTGTCCAGTGCGAGAGGTGTGTTCCTTTCATTAGTATCAATGTCTGTAGAATTCTGTAAAAACACTCTCAGACAAACAAGTCTTTTGTAAGACTCTTTTGTAAGACTTTTCGTCTCTCCTTTATCCTAAATGTATGCTCTCACTGAGCGTGTGTGTGTGTGCGTACTTGTCTGTGTACGTACGTGTGTGTGTGTGTGTTGTGTGTGTGTGCATGCGCATCCGTGTGTGTGTGTGTGTCTGTGTGTGTTGGTGCGTGTGCGTGTTGTGTGTGTGGAGTGTTTTGTGTGTGGGTGTGTCTGTCTTCTGTGTTTCAACCTTTTCTTGTTTTTGCAGGTACAACTTTGATTGTTTTGCTTGTAGTCAATGTGTCTCATGTGCAGCTGCTTTGTAACAATGAAAATTGTAAAAGCGCTATATAAATAAAGTTGAGTTGAGTTGAGTAAGATATTGCTCATCTACAGTTGAAGTCAAAAGTTTACATATCTCTTTGCAGAAAAAATTGGGAAAATTAAGAGGAATTTTGAAAATGCCCTGAACAAGTTATTTTACGAAAGAATTGTTAACATGAAGTTCACACCAGAGAATAATAATAACAGAGTTTCTAAAAGTAGCCCTGGGGCCCGTTTCAATAAGGAGGTTCAACCAACCCTAGGTTAAACCTTGAACTCAGAGTTGGTTTACTTAGAAATGAGAAACTTTGAGTTTTTGTTTTTAGAACAGCTGATTTGAGTTAGTTCAATCTGGGTAGACTTACCCTGGGTTAAGCACGTGCACCACGACTATAAAAAGCCATCATCAATGGAGCTCCGATATTACGATTCACATTGGCAACGGCACCAAAAAAAGCAACATGGCGGCAGAAAGCGCTTGAGAGTGAGGCACACTTTCCGCTCTGCATACAGTGGATTTACTAATGTGCTGAAAAGGACTTAAGTTTAAATTAATAAATAGATAAATGTACCAATAAACAAATAAATTAATCATTACATGAATGAAACAACAGAAATAAGACAGAAATAACAAAAAAATCGTATGTTCTCACTCGGCATGAGTGCTCTAGTTACGCGAATGAGACGTCATGGTGTATAGGACACCTGTAGGGTGTCAGACTCTCGTGCAACGTTAGACTGAACGCCGGTTCGAACCCTGCTCTGAGCAGATTTCAGTTGGAATGGCTGCATGTCAAAATTACTTGTTTATTTTATCGCTTCATTTCTGCACGTATGTCTGTATTTATTCATTTCTTTATTCATGCACTTTATACACTTTATTAAGTCATTTCTCATTGTCCATAGAAAATTATGCTCTGATGTAATACACGTATGGTGGCTGATGTTATTGATGTAAGGATGGATGAGATATATTTTGATATATCTAATTCACTGTAAAGAAAAACGGTACAGTTTTAATAAAAATGCACAGGGAAATGACAAAATTCTACTCGGTTCCTAAATTGCTCTCCTGGAATCAAAGTACATCCCAATGAATTAATGCAGCCTCTTCACATACAGGATCCTCTATAAAAGCACATATGACATTAGTCACTGACATGATGACTGTATTAATGAATGAGTTACACCACTTGCGCTTTAAAAGGGGGATGAGATCGAAAGAAACTCTGGGTTTACCAAAGAAAACCTGCTTCCGAGCAGGTTAGGTTCACAGAGTAAGTTACTATGGTTACTGACTCTGAGTATAAGTTACCTCTCCTTTAGAAACAGGCTTGAGTTACCCCGCTTTCTCGGGTTTGACATATACCTCACATTCTGAAACGGAAAACCCAGAGTTTCCCTCATTTCAGGGTTAATATACTCAGTTTTCACTAAACCTCCTTTCTGAAACGGGCCCCAGGTCAAAAGTTTACATCCCCTGATTGTATATTTTACTTATGTCCAGCAGTAACAGTATGATGTTGAGATTCATCTGTTTACATTGAGGACAATCAAGAGACTCATACACAACTATTAAAATAGATAAAAAAACATTCAGTGATGTTCATGAAGGCAACACGATTCAATCAAAGTCAGGTAAACCGCAAAAAATGTTTTGGTGTGAATTGTTTACATTTAATTTCCTGAGAAACATATCCATTTTTATTGCTTCTGAATGACATTACTATATGAAAAAATAAATATATAGACAAAACAAAAACAATTTACCAAAAAAAAACATTTTATTATTTTTGGCAAATTTTCAGCATTTTTCAGGTTCTGCAAAGAGGTATGTAACTTTTGACTTCAACTGTATGTCATTTTACATAAAAATTATCATATTCATCCGTTTAGATTTACCTCAGTTCAGCTGTTTCTGGTGGATGCTGGGACAGAGGTCTGCTTGAAACCTGCTGAGAAACTTGTTCTTCCTCATGCTCCCTGGGACATGACCTTTGATTCACAATGCCATCTTTGGGTCATACTGGAGAATGAAGACGTGAATGTGCTTCTATATCAATACTCAGAAGAACACTGGGAGGTATACCCACTTTTAAGGCTGTCTTTTGATGTACTGAAGATTACTTTACTTTTACTAACTCGTTTTGCTTGGTTATAGCTGTGTGACACAGAAACACCTGAATTGAGCAGGGTCACTGAAGCATTAAAAGCCCAATGGAATGTCTTTAAAGGTAAGAAATCCACTAAATATGATTCTGTAACAGAGAAAAGAAATGCTAACAGGCTAGAATTTGATACTTTGGCTTAACCAAATTGAATGGTCATATCAAGACTTTACACAGATGAATACATGTACACATATCTGAACTTTGATCTCATAAGATTCAAATGCAGCATTCTGTCCGGTGTTCACAGGTTCCGTGGGGCTGGAAAGTCAGTTTAAGCACTTGTATAAGGTGAACTTTGACAACATGGCATCATATTTACAAAAGAAACAGGAAAGACTAGAAAAGGAAAGCAAGAAGAGAGCAGCAGCAAATGGCTCCAAACCCAATGTGACTGAAAAAAGAAGTAAAACGCAGAGCGATTCTGTGCTTCAAAGCACCGGCTAAATAGGAGGCTTCCTTTTTACATTTGTTTTCAGACAATGATTATGCTATTTTTTTACCGTTTAAATTTTTTTTTTTTAAACCGAAGGGTTATCATTGTGTATGTGTTGGCCATTAGATGTCACTATAATTTCTTTTATGCTCAGTTAATAAACAACAATGATGATGGCTTTACTTTTTATGCAGCTGCAAAAGAACACGAATAAACATAATACTTTATTCAAATACAGAGTGCTTTTAAAATGACACCCACTGACGTTTGTTAAAAGTTAGACTTTTATTTTTTGAGTAAAATTGACTACAAATCTGTACATCCTGTATAATATTTATACTTATACAAAACCAAAAAAAAAACCCACTAATAAAGACTCATTCGAGTTCAAGGCTGAGCTGTACAATGTTCAATTCCCTGAAAGGTGCTTTGGATTTTCTGAGATGTCACTCAGTGTCCATTTTTACCAACTGTTATGAGGATTCCGGCTGAAACAAAAAACATTTGATTTCACCAAAATTAACATTTAAATGATTATAATAATACAAGTACAATTGGACACTGACCTCATTTCTTTTTTCCTCCCATTGTTAAATTTTCACTCTTCTTTTTCTGTACCTGTAAAAATGAGGCATAATAAAATAAGTAGGAAATTATCATTCTGGTTAAAAGGCAAATGTGACCCGGACAACAAAACCAGTCTTATGGGTCAATTTTTCGAAATTGAGATTTTTACATAATCTGAAAGCTGAATAAGTAAACTTTCTATAGATATATGAGTTGTTAGAATAGGACAATATCTGGTTGAGATACAACCATTTAAAACTCTGGAATCTGAGAGAGCAAAAAAATCAAAATATTGAGAAAATTGCCTTTGAAGTTGTTAATCAGGGGCACTGTGGCAGACCATCCACTCACAAAAATAAAGTTTTTATATATTTAAGGCAGGAAATTTACAAAATATCTTCATGGAACATGATCTTTACTTAATATCCTAATGATTTTTTGCATAAAAGAAAAATCGATAATTTTGACCCACACAATGTATTTTTGTCTTTTACTAAAAATGTTCCCGTGCTACTTAAGACTGGTTTTGTGATCCAGGGTCACAAATGTCACAAACATGCTTGCTGTTAACCTCATTCATGGCGTCGTCTATCTGTTTAAGCTCCTCGTATCTGTCCCGGGATTCTTTTAGTGGTTGTACCATTACCTCCTCAATCTGAGGAAATAACTACAGAAGAAGAATATCAACACATCACAACCATCTCCAGATTTTTATAGCATCCAGGGGCCCGTTTCAGAAAGGAGGTTTAGTGAAAACTCTGAGTATATTAACCCTGAAATGAGGGAAACTCTGGGTTTTCTGTTTCAGAATGTGAGGTATGTCAAACCCGAGAAAGCGGGGTAACTCAAGCCTGTTTCTAAAAGAGAGGTAACTTATACTCCTAACCTGGTCGGGAGCAGGTTTTCTTTGGTAAACCCAGAGTTTCTCTCGATCTCCTCCCCCTTTTGAAGTGCAAGTTGTGTAACTCGTACAGTCATTCATGGCACACATTTTGATCACACAGAGACCATCTCAGTGACTAATATGTCATATATGCTTTTATAGAGGATCCTGTATGTGAAGAGGCTGCATTAATTCATAGGGATGTACTTTAATTTCAGGAGAGCAATTTAGCACCTGAGTGGAATTTTGTCATTTCCCTGTGCATTTTTCTTTACAGTGAATTAGATATATTAAAACACATCATCCATCCTTACATCAATAACATCAGCCATCGTGCATGCGATCAGGCTGATTTTGACACGAGAGTCTGACACCCTATGTGTCCCATTTTTTTATTATTTCTGTCTCGATTCATTTAATGATTAATTTATTTATTGGTACATTTATCTATTTATTAATTTAAACTCAAGTCATTTTCAGCACATTAGTAAAACCACTGTATGCAGAGCGGAATGTGTGCCTCATTCTCAAGTGCTTTCTGCCGCCATATTGCTTTTTTTAGTGCCGTTGCATGGTGAATCGTAATATCGGAGCTCCATTGATCATGGCTTGTCGTAGTTGTGGTGCAAGCGCTTAACTCTACCCAGAGTTGATAGAACTAACTCTCATGCGCTGTTCTGAAACCAAAAGTTTCGCATATCTGTGTAAATCAACTCACATCACGAGTTCACATTAACTCAGTGTTGGTTGAACCTCCTTATTGAAACGGGCCCCTAGAGTGTTTCTGCTGGTTGCTAAACCTATTTTTCCATTTGTTCGATGCATCACAAGATTTAGAGAATGCAAGACACTTTTCAAAGGAAATCTGGAGACAAGCAGCCACAAGAAAAGATGCTATTACACTTTAAATAAATATGACCAGGAGCATGCAAACAAAAGCAGCACTGTGAGCAGGCCCAGTATGTTACTTTATACATTTTAGCACAAAAAAATTCATAAAACTGGTGTCTTCATAAAAGAACGTAATTCAAACTGTATTCAACGTTTACCTTCATTACTGTCTCAAACATAGGGATGAGGACAAACTTGATGAAGCCAATTTGGGCAGTGGGCTTGGTCACTTTTTCTCTGTCCATGAAAGGCGCGACAGGTAAACCTTCTGCCTTCTCTCGATCACTCTGTATGATGGGAGTATTTAGAAAGAATGCAATACTAATGAAGAACATATAAAATGATTTGAATTGAAGTTTTGGTTTGATTTGTTAACATGTCTAACAATGAAGGATGGATTTCTAACTCGGGATGTTCACACACCTGCATGAAATACTCTTCCAGTAAACAGTCCACCCATGGCTCAGCAACTTCCATCGGCCGGACTTCATTAGAGATGTCACAGCATTTAATCAGGATCATCTTTAACTGTCAGAAAAAAAGGTGTCATACGCCCTACAAGCATAGCGCCGAACTTGTCAGTAACGCAAAATGTCAGTGTTTACAAGATGTCTTCAAGATCTGCCAAAAATAAGCATTAACGATGTACACTGCATCGTTGATGTCTGGTCCCCTGCTCCAACAAGCAAGCGGGACGAAGGATTCAAGCTCTATATATCGAGTCAGGCCCGGCGCTAGAGGGGGGACTGGGCCCCGTGGGTGGTCCTGTGCTCCCCATTATTTTTTATTTCAACAAACACAAAATTATCACCTTAAAAATTATGCTGATTATTTGATTAAAAATGCTCGACTTAATAATATTTATGTATTCAATATGAATAAGAAATATTTTTAATAGACGTTGAAATATGCACTTATTGAAATATGCACGTATTACCGTTTCTGCTGCAACACATCCGCTGCCGCTGCTGAAATCCCCCTCCCTTCCACCGCTGCCACTTGTTGATTGGTTGTTCACAATTATTGAGCTTGTTAAGCGCGAGAGTAAGAAGAGAAACATGTATGCGTGCTTATTACTTCACGGATTTTTGTTGTTTTGAACAATCATAGACATGGACATACGAAATTGGTTAAAAAGACCACAATCTAAAGTTACGGAAGGTGAATCGCTTGACAAGGATGTGTCCAGAAGCAAGGAAGGTGGCGGTGCTAAAGTTATTGATGAATCGCTTGACAAGGGTGTGTCCAGCTGCCATGATGTTCCTGTTAGCGGCCTGACATGCTCGGAATCATCACCCTCAACGAGACCAGCACCTGCTTGCGTCGAAAAGGAAGCTCCAGATGACATTGGCTTAGACACACCATGTCAGGTTATTTTAGCAAAATATCCAATGACATTATTTTCTGGAAAGAAGAGGTCATTTTCGAGCAACTGGTTTAAAGATAGAAATTGGTTGGAGTACTCTGTGAAAGCCGATGCTGTGTTTTGCTTCGCCTGTAGAAAATTTCGAACAGGCACGGTCTCCGGTCCAACTTTTACAACCAGGGGATTTCGGGACTGGAAAACGTGCATTAGGAACAGAAAAGGGACTGGAGAAACATGCAAGGGCAAAAGATCACATCGAATGTACGGCGCTGTGGATGGACAAGGAGCACAGAGTGGCGAAAGGTCGGGAAATATCTACGCTTTTAAACTCTGATCAACTTCAACGAAATCACTATTACCTCTCAAGCATAACTGACATGATCGAATATCTGTGTGCAAATCTGCTGCCACTAAGAGGAGACCAGGACGCATTTAGTAGCATGTCGGATGGTGGCAGTGGGCTATTTTATCCCTCTTTGAGTACACCCTCAGAAAAGATCCTGAACTGAAAAAGGCTGCGAAAACTATTCCATGTAATGCAACTTACACTAGCCACGAAATCCAGAATCAGGTAATTGAAATAATGAGCACTTTAGTTACAGAAGAAATAGTCAGAGATGTAGGAGATTCATTTTATACAGTCAAAGTCGATGGAACCAGAGACCCAACAGGGACCGAAAATGTCAGCATTGTGATTCGTTATGTTGATGACCTGTTTGAGGTTAACGAACGTGTTCTAACTGTCGCCACAACAGACCGTGGATATGCTGCAACGTTAACTGAATTGATTATTGCTGAGCTCAGAAAAGCGGGACTTAACACTGACCGAATTCTCAGTCAGGTGTATGACGGGGCAGCAGTTATGTCCGAAAAACATGGAGGGGTGCAGAAACGTTTACAGGACAGACTAGGTCGAAGCATTCCCTACACGCATTGTTTTAATCACAAACTACATCTAGTAGTTGTTCACGCGTTGTCGACTGAAAGCGCAATTCAAGACTTTTTCAGAGTTAGTGATTTACTTTACAAGTTTATCAGAAAGCCCACAGTAGCAGTTCATTACAAGGGCGAGAAGCTGAAACGTCTCTTGGATCAGCGATGGACAGGCCATCTAGACACAGTTTGTGTTGTTCTTAAATCCTTGGGAGAGATTTGTTTGTTATTGGAGGACATAAGGATCGTGCTCACGGAACAGACACTCGTATTGAGGCTACGAGACTGGTGCGGTCAGTGACAGAACCTGACTTCAGATTTATTGCAGTTATGGTACATAAGATGCTGAAACTTCTTGAACCAGCAAAATGCTTCAAGCTGAAAATGTCGACTTACTCTCAGCCGTTAAATTTGTAAATTGTGCATCTGATTCGATCAGAGGACTGCGATCAGAGGAAGAGTTCAATGAGGTTTGGAGAATGAGCTGTAATCTGGTCCCATCATCCAACACCAGACCAAACAAAAGACAACGTATGATGAGTAAGAACTTGGAGCATTACTCTGTTGAGGAAACAGTAGGGCAAAATGAACATAGTGACGAAAATGAACTTCGTCATATTTATTTCAGCGCGGTTGACGCCATAAGCGGAGAAATGGCTGCACGGTTTGGAAACTGTAACAGCACCCTCATCCAGGCTCTCGCAGCCCTGGACCCAGCGCAGGGCATTCTCATGAATTGCGTATAAATAACACGAGCGTTGCATTATCGTGAAATACGTACGCCAAAGTTCGATTTTGCGTGCATAAATACGCCTATTTTTGCGTGCATATGATACGCCAATTTAGCGCGCGTGCATATTAACCGGCAATTTGTCTTATTAACCTGTCCCCTAACTCAAACCCTAAACCTAATGTTAGCGTGCGTGCACATTATAACCTCTACCCTAACCCAAACCCTAAACCTAACAGTATTATTTTAATTGTTTCAGTGTTTCCTCTTCATGTACGTTTCAAAATGGCTGCTCTCCAGCGAGGTGCACACATACATTGGCGTATTTATGCACGCAAAATCGAACTTTGGCGTACGTATTTCACGATAATGCAACAGCGTGTTATTTATACGCAAATCGGTGTGAACGGGTTGCCCAGCGAGTGCGGGTTTTTTAGACAGAACTAAAATAAAACCTCTGCTGGACCTGACTGGTATGGAACTTGATGATAGTGTTCCATGGATACTGAAATGGATACTTTGCATGAGAAATGGACAGGTGCAAAGGTTTTGACAACGTTTCGGAAAACATTGATTACAATGCCATCAGTTGTGACTGCTTTTAAACATGCACTGACACTTGGAGCGTCAACGGCAATGTGCGAGAATTCGCTCTCAACCTTAAAGCGGATTTTCTCTGACCAGCGAAGGGGCATGCTGCACTCGAGAAAGGCTCACTTGATCAAACTCGCTTTTGAGAAAGACTTGAAAAAAATGCAGAAATGAGTGGAAAGAACACGTAATGCGGAAATGTAATTCCATGAAATGCCGACGCCTTCAGCTCTACTGATTATTTCGTAAGTGTTGCTATTTGAGTATTTTACGATGTAAATGGTAATGTACAGTATATGCACCCGCCCGACATCTGTGTAATTAATTATTGCATAATTGTTGCACACTACATAATTGATTTGAGGATTAAATATGTTGTTAATAGTTTACAGGTGTACAGTTACAATTGTTTTCTGAATGCATTATTTTTGTGAAAATAAGTTTACAAATGGTATATTTCTGTTACCTGGTGAGTTTCAGTTTTTCATTTGTTTGCCCCCCTCAGAATAAGAATGCCCCTTCTTATTACTGGCCTGGCGCCAGGCCTGTATGGAGTTATATCACACGAGTAGTTTAATCTAATGTGGTCTGAGATCTAAAATTTACTGGTATGTGTTTAGGTAAAATTATCATTTTTATTTAATTCTGTGAACTACTAATTATATTTTTACCAAATTACAAATAAATATGTTGATTCTATTTGCATTTATTTAAAAATAAAAACCGGAGAAACTGGTCTAAAAAACAGAAAATATGCTGTATTTAAGCAATACAACAGTAATATTTGTACATGTATTTAGGTAAAGTTCAAACATAATTTTATGTGATAACCTCGACTTTTATGACCGTTTTCATGTGTCTTGTCATGCTGCCAGGCTTTCACATTGTTGTTGGATGACTTAGTCCGTGTATCTTGTTTTTCAGTTTGAAATTGAACAAACGGGAGTGAGAAAACGGCGCCATCTTCGTTTTTCGTTCATTTAAAATAAACGAGAATTCGGCTTGATTTTTCGTTTTTAATTTAAGGGGTAAAAAACGAATACACAGCTTGAAAAATCGATTTCCACGCGTGGGCGGTGTGAAGCGCCCCCTTCCATTAATTGGCCAAGCAAAGATCAGCAAGCGAGGCATAGCGACATCTTCGGTTGTCCCTCGGTTCCGTGAATGAACATTATAAATCCTCCGCTGCTGTACAGATTTTTAAAGTATGTTTCATTTACAACCGTACACGAACCGTACAGGGCAGGTCCTAGACTGTACTTTCCTCGTGCAACCTAAAGCATTTCATATAAATATGTATATATCTTTCTAGCTCTCCAGGGTTAAATGTGTGGCCAAGCTGCGCAACACGAAGGGATTCATATACTTATTTTATTTCATTCAAAATTCGCTGTGCGCCGTTGTAATTTGTATTTAGGCTCCGTATGTTTGCACTAAACAGTCTAAACAATTAGCATTTATTTTTGTTTGATCATTTATATATAGCTTAAGATGGCTAGATGTATCCTTTTTTCATAAAGGAAAAAACTTCCGTTCTAATTGCACATTAAAGCTTGTTATTCTGCATTTATAAAAAAAAGCGTACGTCTAAATAATAATAATAACCCAGTGATAGCTTAATTAATTAGGGTTTTTTTTGTCAGCATTTCTCTCATTGTCTTCTTTCGCAGGTGCCAGTCGTAAATATCAAAGTAAAAACGTTTAATAAAACACTAGAATCTTTAGCATACATACACTGAATGATTTTTTCTGTGGAATCTAAACAGTGACTGAGCCTTGGTCAACATATCTGACAAATAGGTCACTTTCACTTTGATTACATCACTGCACCGTATAGGTGTCTCGCGCAGCTTTGTCTCGCAGCAAAACTCTGAATTCGTCTTGGTTCACTTGATGGAATGTACACAGAAGCAAACTTGTGGAAAAAAATGTGTTAACCCGACAACCACCAACACAGCAAAATAAGTATATGAATCCGCTTCGTGTCCAGTGTAGATTTAACCCTGGAGAGCCGGAAAGATGCTGATGCGAACTACATTAATATTTGTGATATAAATATTTATATGAACTGCGCTAGGTTGCACAGAAGATAGTCCAGTCTATTATCTGCTCTGTACGGTTTGTGGACGGTTGTTTAATGAGAGCAATGAGACATACTTTAAGAATCCCGACTGTAGCGGAGGACTATTTATTCCGTTCATCCAAGGAACCGAGAAACAACCGACGACGTCGCTTACTGGTCTTTGATTGGCCAATCAGCGGAAGGGGCGTTTACCGCCCGCATGTGAAAAACTAGTTTTCAAGTTGTTTATTCGTTTTTTTTCTATTATGGAGCCAGAAATATGACAAAACAATCTGAATTTGAATTTCGTAAATCTGAATTATTGACAAGTTTTTAAACAAAACTGAATATTATATGGGAGTTAAAATAGTTTTGAATTAGATTTTTATTTCGAATTTGAAATTTTTTTACTTGAATATTGAACATTTGGAATTTAACACAATTGCTTTTTTTTAAGGCAGAGTTTTATAGGCATGCATTTTCAAACAACATATTTTTTGCTCTGAATTCTTAGATTGCAAATATCCAGTTTTTTTTAATACAGCCTCACGTTTTCAAGATGAAGAAGAAATTCGGAACATCAAATTCAATTTTCTAAAATTCAAACGCAGAAATTCAGATCGTACAGAAAGTAGGTCAGAGGTCGTCCACAGGGAAGAGTAGAAGATCTCGGAAAAGTCAAACGGAGCGCTTTGGCCACAACGGCCAGTTATTTGTTCTTATTATCCAATCAAACTCCAAACATGCTGTTTTGGAGAGTGGAACTTCTTACACTGCAATAAAAAGGATTTACATTTTTAAAATTGCGACCACGCCCACAAGATTACACGGGTTGATCGTTTGTTGTTGCTGCAGCATAGCCAAGCTCATACCGCTGCAATCTAGGCAGCTGCCCGGGATGTGTGCGCTCACGGCCTGCGTTTTTGCCTGCTATGCCTCCACTGTTTGCGCTCACTCCCAGCGTTTGCTGTTGGTGCTTTTACCCACAGTGTGCTTAGTGCACGCTCGCTGCTAGCTGCCCCACTATGCGCGCTGGCTTCGAGCGTTTGTGCGTGCATATACATTTAATATATTAGACATGTATACAATTTTTATAAAGAATGTTTGTGGGTCCTGCAAAGTCAATAGCCGGGTTTCCATCCAAAGTTGCGAATTTAGCTTATGCGCAAAATTGGAATATCGCATAAAACATTTTCGAATAAGCACCGTTTCCATCCAAATAGTCAACCGTCACTTCCTAATAAACTGCCACTAAATATCAGTAAGAAAAGTAAGAGAAGCCACTGAATATAATGATTTTCATATAGAATAATAGGCTACTTGCGCAAGCAGACGATTACGAAACACAATAAATGCGGTGCTTTTGTGGATGTCTGCTGTTTGGGAAACACAGTCGTGACAGTTCTAAGAGGAAATTACAGAATACTTTGACGACTTTGCTCCGGCATTTAAGAATGACCGTAACAACATTTCTCATGCTGTGTAACAAGATCAGTTCTCTGGTTAGTCAGGTTACGCCGTCTCATAGTGCAGTTACGTGGCTTTTTGGAGGAATTTATTCGGCAAATGCATTTCCATCTCCCATTATTCGCATTAACCCTTTTTCGCAAAACTGAAAAACCACCTCAAGCGAGCGTAAAAACTTTTTGCGAATTAAGGGTTTTTAATTCGAAATTTGGCGTTTCCATCACTCGTTTCTGATGCGAAACTTCAAAATGCGAATAAAACCAGAGTGATGGAAACCCGCTTAATGACGTACGTGGCACGCTGCAATAAAAGTTATGTATAACATTTAATGCTACAATAGAGAGAAAATGAATAAACCATGTAAGCTACAGACTGAAATAATAACTTTTGTAATAAAAAAATAGTGTGTAATAGTATTGAAATGCTATAACTTTGATCCAGGACACATTTAACGACCATCTGAAACAATCTGGACACAACACACGTAAAGATTTTTTCTTATGACTGAGCCGATTCCAGTCTTTGTCAGTCAGAAAGGAGCACACACCTAACTGCTGTGCCAGACCATTACACCACACATTCAACGACTGGACGTTCTGCTGAACCAACAAATCTATCGATCTATGTTATATTCCCGTTTTGTCAGTAAAGCAACCATGATGTTCGTGTTTTTGTATGGTTATGCACTTTCGGTTTCATGCAGATTAAACATTTTGATAATGATAACAAGAGAGCATTTATTCCTCAGGATATAATGTAAGTTTGTTGTGGATATAGTTCACTATAAATAATATGTTGAGTAATATATGACTGAAAACGCCATACCTTAATATCCAGGTGCATTTTGCTGCGTTCGTTTTGCAGGCTACTGAAAATGTGTTTATTTTCATTTCATTTAGACTGTATTCACTAAAATGCATAAACTGATAGCTTTTTTATTTTGCGTTGACAAAGTAGGCTAGGATATTTATATATATATATAAGTAGGATATTTAGCTTAAGATGGAGGTGTGTTCGTCTGCTAAATGAAAATCTTTTTGTTTTAATTGTACCTCATTGCTACTTGTACTTCATATAAATAAATGAATAAAAGTACTTTAAAACTACAGTCTTTGTCATTTAAAAAATGTACATAGAAATAACACAACAATAGCTTTTATATTTTTCTCCTCATTTCTCTATCTCATTGTTTGTCTGTGTTCAGTCTTTAGCTGTGAACACATATCTGCCCAATATGAACAACTACTGAGCACAACTGGGGCATTGTCAGCCATTACGATCAAATTCCATTCATAATATAGTGAAAATACGATTTGTTTAAACATGATTAATGTTTACGACTGGCATGCTGGCTGCACTGACAAAAAATTCCTTTAGCCAAAGAATAGACAAGAGTACTGTTACACACTATTTTTATTAAAGTTTTTATTTCAGTGTAAATGCAGTCTGTAGCTTACATTGTTTATTCATTTTCTCTTGTAGCATTAAATGTTATACATAACTTTTATTGCAGCGTGCCACATATGTCATTGACTTTGCAGGACCCACAAATGTTCTTTATAAAAATTGTATACATGTCTAATATATTAAATGTACATGCACCCACAAACGCTCGAAGCCAGCGCGCATAGTGGGGCAGCGAGCGTGCACTAAGCACACTGTGGGTAAAAGCACCAACAGCAAACGCAGGCAGTGAGCGCACACATCCCGGGCAGCTGCTTAAGATTGCAGCGGTATGAGCTTGGCTATGCTGCAGCAACAACAAACGATCAACCCGTGTAGTCTTGTGGGCGTGGTCGCAATTTGAAAAATGTAAATCCTTTTTATTGCAATGTAAGAAGTTCCACTCTCCAAAACAGCATGTTTGGAGTTTGATTGGATAATAATAACAAATAACTGGCAATTGTGGCCAAAGCGCTCCGTTTGACTTTTCCGAGATCTTCTACTCTTCCCTGTGGACGACCTCTGACCTACTTTCTGTACGATCTGAATTTCTGTGTTTTGAATTTTAGAAAATTGAATTTGATGTTCCGAATTTCTTCTTCATCTTGAAAACGTGAGGCTGTATTAAAAAAACTGGATATTTGCAATCTAAGAATTCAGAGCAAAAAATATGTTGTTTGAAAATGCATGCCTATAAAACTCTGCCTTAAAAAAAAGCAATTGTGTTAAATTTCAAATGTTCAATATTCAAGTAAACAAATTCAAATTCGAAATAAAAATCTAATTCAAAACTATTTTAACTCCCATATAATATTCAGTTTTGTTTAAAAACTTGTCAATAATTCAGATTTACGAAATTCAAATTCAGATTGTTTTGTCATATTTCTGGCTCCATAATCTGTGAAGATGAAAACGAAAAATCAAGCCGAATTCCCATTTTTCCGTTTTTTTTAAATGAACGAAAAAAGGAAGATGGCGCCGTTTTCTCACTCCAGTTTGTTCGAGTTCAAACTGAAAAACAAATGACCAAAAGATACACGGACCCTTAGTCGGACCGGTCCGTGTATCATCTGATCATTTGATTATTCCATTCAATATAACAAACGGAAAAAGAAAAAAAACAGTCGATATTTCGTTTTTCCGTTTTTCTGTATGCACAAAAATAAAAAAACGATGTTTTCCTTCTTATTTCAGCTTGAAACGGGAAATCCAATAAATAAATAAACCAAAACGAAATAGCGACCCTAATTACTGTTTTTCTCATTTTTGGGTGATTTTGCACGGATTTCTGCGCGCGCAGGCGCACTGTGTGAGCGCGGCAGCGCGCCTAGAGCTCTTCACGAATCTCGCGATCGATCAGTTATCATTTACAATGGCTTCACTCGAGCTGTACATGTTTCATATTCATCAAATGTTTATTAATAATATGACATATCACGAGATGTCGGAAAAGAGGCCATGCTCTCTGGGGAACACTGCAATGGTCCCTCCTTGTGGTACAGGCTCTGGCATGTTACCTAAAAACAGAGCCTAATGCAAAAAAATCTGCATAATGGAAATTATTCCCTAGATAGACATAGGCACACGACTACAATCATTTGGCAGTTTACTTGGTTAATTTAGCTAAAACTGATGTAATAGTGCAAATGACTAGCCTACACAAAAACCACACAGTTTCAACAGAAACTGAACATCTTTTATGAATTACTCTATAGCAGGACAGTAGTTTTATCTGGGGGAACCTAATGAAGTCGGTTGAGTGAGGTCACGGGGGGGAGGGGCTGTTCGCATCCCATAACTTCTAAATTACAGAAGTAATTTATGGATTTACACCTTTGCTGCTGCCAACGAGCTGTGGCTACTTAACTGTTCACTTAAATGTCACATATTAAAAGCAATAATGCTAACAAACTTCGACTGTAAGCTCTGGAAAGTATTGTATGTGAACGTTAGGCATTGTTCAATATACAGTATATTTTTGAAATATTTTCCACCGTCATGTCCTCTCTCAGTGTGACTCTTTTAGTGCGAGTGAAAAGTACAAACAAAGCATCTGCAAATGCATTCATTTCCATTTCGAGCTTCGCAAGTTCGCATGCACTTGATCCCGGTAAACCGCTGTTCATTGCGCATGCGCAAAGCGTACGCGCGCAGAAGACCCTGGGAAATCACCCCAAAATGAAAAAACTATAATTAGGGTCGTTATTTCGTTTTGGTTTATTTATTTATTGGATTTCCCTTTTAAAGCTGAAATAAGAAGAAAAACATCGTTTTTTATTTTTGTGCAAACGGAAAAACGAAATATCGACTGTTTTTTTTTTCTTTTTCCGTTTGTTATATTGAATGGAATAATCAAATGATCAGATGATACACGGACCACGGACCCTAAGGTCCGTGTACGTTTTATTCATTTGATATCCTATACGAAATCAAATAACGAGAAATTGAAAAATGACTAGTTTCTCGTTTTTTCGTTTAGTTCACCAAACGGAAATTTCGTTTTTGGCCCGATATTTTATTTTTCGTTTGTCGTTTAAAAACGGATTTTGGACTCAATCTGTCATTCGTACATGTGGGCGGCGCTGTAACGCCTTTTTTTATATGAACAATATGAACAATTTTTATATGAACATCATGGCGTTTACAATGTTTTTGTTGAGAAAAACAAGCACATCTAAATGTTCGGGTGAAAGTCGAGTCTGTTAACAATAGCCTAGGTGTCGACATAGCTTACATGCAGATAAAGCCGTGTTTTAAAGGTTGAAGCGATAATGCTTTGAAGCGCTTTATATTAATTAATTTTAAAGTAATTTTAAAACTGCGTTTAGCCGCAGATTCTCGTGTTTTTTTAGAATAATTGACGAACATAAATTACTCGCTTGTTTTTATAGCCACTTCATTTGTCATCACAATACGGACCCCTTACGGCATTGTTCCTGCCTTTTGTTCACACAGGGCGCTTTCTGATGCAGGCAACGTTATTAATACTACTACTACTACTAATATGTACCGTTCTAGATCAATCCCACTGAAAGCACTCTAGCAATTTTGAAGCAATTTTCTGGGATCAACGTCTGTGAAAGGGGTGTTAGATGTGGAAGTTATACTGTATACACCACACTGCATGGCGTACATTGCAACACATATTTCTGCTTAAATATCACGCACAGTTCACAGCAAGCGGTGGTTCGCGTTGCGACAATAACTTGTATTATAAACTGGAGGACTGGCGGTGACTCTTATTCTGCTGGGCAGAATTAAGGCTGTACAGAATGGTGGGCGATTTGACCAATCGGGTGAAAGAGGCGTTACAGCGCCGCCCACATGTACGAATGCCATATTGAGTCCAAAATCCGTTTTTAAATGGCAAACGAAAAATAAAATATCGGGCCAAAAACGAAATTTCCCTTTGGTGAACTAAACGAAAAAACGAGAAACATTTTTCAATTTTTTCAATTTCTCGTTATGTGATTTCAAATAGGATATCAAATGAATAAAACGTACACGGTCCCCTTAGTCACTCTTGAGGTTTGATTTTGTTTAAATTCAACAGACACTGGACTGAAATGGCCACAATACATCTAAAT
>NC_079898.1:287908-290893 GCF_024868665.1 Triplophysa rosa | reverse complement strand
CATAATGTTGACAATGGTATTTTATTAGTTGTTGGTTTAACCATGGATGAGGTAATGGCTGTTATGTTATTTTCTTTTCAATGATGTTCCTTGTTACATGTTCAAAAACATCAACCAATATTGCATATCCATAATTATTATAATGAATATAATTAAAGAATACGTACACTATAATGTAAATTAGAAGTGTAACGCAAAAAACTGGATTTTTACGCCTATTTTGAATTTTACTCGAATACAAATACAAATACAAATACTCCCCCCCCTCAACAAATACAAATACAGATACAAATACCGGCTGCTTTGCACACCCTTAGTATGTAATATTGCATTTCTGTTAATAGATCACACAAAACATCCCGCAATGTACCTTTAACATCTCAAGCTGCAACAAAAGTGACCGTTTACTTGCCACTATCACTGCTAATGCTTCTCAAACAAGCTCATTCTTCTTCGGCTCTTGTCTTGGTTACATAAGTAACGCGCGTGGACACTGACGCATAGTGGTCATTGCCTGTCGACGTGGACAACAAGGCAAAAGTGTAAATGAAAACCGTGTAAATTAAAACCAACACCACGACTATAACTTAAGCTTGAGTCATAAGTTCAAGAATGGGAACATATTCAAGTATTTGCTGGTTATTTGTTACATTTTCTATTGGCAGAATAGGATTGTTACACTTCAATAAAAAAAATGTGAAGTTACACTTCGGCTTTGTGACTTTAGTGCTAACCTAAAGTAAATAAAATTACCTTATTTTAAGGTAAAATATAATTGTCTTTTTGTTCATTACAAACAACAATGATTCTCATTATCTTAGAATAGATATGTCTCTTGCATCACAAAAATTCTCAATAGTTAAGTATGTGGTCTGGTAGTCATGATTTTTTTCTGTCTCTGTCTTGACCGTCTCAATTGGACTCGGTCTTGACTTGGACTCGAACCTCTTTGGACTTGGACTTGACTTGGACTCGAACCTCTTTGGACTCGAACCTCTTTGGACTTGGACTTGTCTTGGACTCAACAACGGTGGACTTGACTACAGCCCTAATATGTCCACACTTGAGGTACTGTTTGAACTGGCAGTGCAGTAACACCATAACAGGAGGGAGAACCAATATTATCATATCTGAAGATCTTTGGTGGTCGACGTTCTCGCTGGGGTCGTTGAGGCCTAGGCTCTGTTTTCCGGTTCTGGAGTACTCATAGAGTGTGGTGGTACATTTTCCTCTGTCTGTGTATCGACTAAATTCTCCTCCATCTCGGGTGTCTGACTAGTGTGTGTGTCCTGACAGTCTTCATTTCTCTTAAGCTGGGTTGTTTCATTTACAGGCATTTCGAACTGAGGAGTCACTTCACATTCAGCCACAGCGTGTGGTACCTGAACTGAGGCTTGGGGTGACATTTTCACAAAGTAATCATCATCCTCTTCTACTTCCCCCTCTGAATCTTTCCCCACATGATCAGGTCTATCAATGAATTTCTTTGGTTTCGCAGGTGGGAGTCCCTCCAGTTCTAATGGTAAGCAATCGCAGGGTAGTAGCAAATTTCTATGCATGACTCTCGATCTGCCCTTTCCATGTTCAGGTCTCAGTTCGTAGATGGGCAACTATTTTCCCACTTGTCTGACAACAATATGAACTGTGTCTTCCCAATGATTTCTTAGTTTTCCCGTTCCTCCTCGTGGGGTCAGGTTTCGGACCAACACTCGGTCACCAGGATACAGTACTGTGCTCCTCACTTTGCTATCATAATTTCTCTTGTTTCTCTGAGCCACCTTGCATACATTTTCTCTTGCAATAGCATATGCTTCTTGCATTCCTTGTCTCCAGTGTTCTGCATAATTTTGATGGCTGCCTTCAGCCGTATCGGCAGGGAGATTGAACAGCATGTCGACAGGTAATCACGGGGAGCGGCCATACAACAGGTAGAAAGGATAAAAGCCTGTCACTTCGGTACGTGTACAGTTATAAGCAAACACCAGCTTGTTCAGAGAACTCTTCCAATTGGTCTTTTCCTTGTCCGTGACACTTTAAGCATCTGCAGTAATGTACGGTTAAACCTTCCTACTTGGCCATTCCCTTGTAGGTGATAAGGGGTAGTTCTTGAGCCAGCCACATTGCAGAACTTACTGAGGTGCGAGAAGAGTTGGTTTTCAAACTAACCTCCTTGGTCGTGATGAATGCGTGTCGGGAATTCAAAACGGAGAGTGTAATCATTGAATATTTTTTCTGCTACGACTTTGCCTGACTTAGTCGTTGTGGGGTATGCTTGCACAAAACGAGTGAAATGATCCACACTCACTAAAATATACTCATAGCCACCACTACACTTATCAACGTGGAGAAAATCTACTGACATCAGTTCGAATGGTTGGGAAGTGGTGATGCTTACAAGAGCAGTTCTAGTTTCACGGCTGGGTTTTTTTTTGTTTCAAGCATGCACAACTCATCACATACTGTTCTGTCTCACGCTTCACGTAAGGCCAGAAGAAGCGTTCTCTAATCAAAGATAATCAAAGATAACGTCCTGTCAGTGCCTTGGTGTCCCATTTGGTTGTGCAATTCCCTCAAAACTGTATGTCTGAATTCGGTAGTTACTACCAGTTGTTTCTTTTGGGTGTTTTTTCTCCATAGCACTCCTTGTTCATCCACTTCCAGTTTGTCAAATTCTCTGGCCAAACAACGACTCTGTCGACTGAAACCCTTCAGCTTCTGGTGTAATGGCTTTCCTCCCGACACTTTACACTGTAACACTGGTCCAATATGTGGGTCACCTTCCTGGTGTTGTCTAATCAGTTCTGGTGCCAATGATGAAATGGATGTGTCCTGAGCACAAATTCTCGTCAACTGATATGGCCATGGACCATGCTGCATTTACCTCGAACTGTACACCCACTGACTGAATAGCTGTGCCTACCGCATCATAAGAAATTTCCTCTATGCACTCATCCATCAGAGCTTCTGCATCTACAGGTATCCTGG
>NC_079898.1:278547-287433 GCF_024868665.1 Triplophysa rosa | reverse complement strand
TGCACTCATCCATCAGAGCTTCTGCATCTACAGGTATCCTGGATAAAAAGTCAGCATCTGTATATTCTTTGCCAGGGCGGTACTTAATAGTAAAGTTAAAGTCAGCTAGTTCGGCCACCCATCTACTACTGGTAGCATTTAACTTTGCGGTGGACAGAATATACGTCAAAGGATTATTGTCACTGTAGACAGTGAAGAACGGGGCATAATAAAGATAGTCACGGAATCGCTCAGTTATTGCCCATTTAAGAGCAAGAAATTCTAGTTTACCCGAGTGCATATGATAGTTTTTCTCTGATACTGACAACGCCCGGGATCCATAGGCAATTACGCGAAGCCCCCCCTGCTGATGCTGATACAACACAGCCCCGAGACCTTTATTAGACGCATCTGTGTGTAAAACAAATGGTTTAAAAAAGTCTGGAAATGCAAGAACTGGGGGTTGGATCAAGCAATCTACTCATTTCTGAAGAATCTGTTGGTGAGTATCAGTCCACTCAATGCGGGTCTGGGATGGAACTACTTTGAATTTCCCCTCCTACTGGGTGTCCTTTTCGGGTGCAGCTTTTCAGTACTTGTCTCCATAGCAGTAGTGGCAGTCCCTTTCATTAGGTCATACAGGGGACCAGCAATGCGGGAAAAATCCTTCACATACTGACGGTAATAGCTTAACAACCCCATCATCTGTCTTAACTCACCAACTGCTTCTGGTTTTCTTTCTGTCAGGATCCTTATGGCAGCAGTGTCGGCAGGATCCACCTTATTTCCTTCAGAGGACACTATCCTTCCAATGTAACGAATTTCAGTTCTGAACATCTCACACTTACTGGGTTTTAGTTTTATCCCATTTTGTCTCAGCCTGTGTAGCACTTTTCTGACATCCTCAACATGACTCTCAAATGTTTTACTGAATACAAGGGTATCATCTAAATATGGGATACAGATCTTATCGCGGAGGCCCTCCAGACACTCCTCCATACAGTGTTGGAAGGCAGCCGGGGCGTTCATAAGCCCAAAGGGTATCCTAGACCATTCATACAATCCCCAGGGGGTCATGAAAGCAGTCAAGTGTTTGCTGTCCTTTGCCATGAACCCCTGGTGGTATGCTTTCCCTTGATCCAGTAAAGAAAACATGGTGTTACCTCCAAGGCCATCCATCACATCCTGAACTCTGGGGATTGGTTGTCTGTCGGGTGCGACTTGCGATTTAACTACCTATAGTCGATACAGCGGCGTAGAGAACCACACTTCTTTCTTACACAAACCACCGGAGAAGCATAAGCGGAATGGGATTTCTCTATCCACCCTTGTGCCATTAAATCAAGCAAGTAATCTTTCATTTCCTCATAGAGAGGCTTGGGAACTGACATGTAAGTCCTTGCCACTGGTTCTTGGTCTTTCAAAGTGATTTTAAGCTGTAACTTTTCAATACAGCCTATATCACTATCAAGCCTGGAAAAGCAACTTGATTCTTCTAGTAGCATCTCTCGTACTAGTTGTCTCTGCTCTTCCTTTAGGTGGCTAAGATCTATTGGGGGATCCCAGAGGTCTGCTTCCCTTTCCTGACCTTTGACACGTCCCGTTTCTATGCTACATACGTCAACAGGTGAGTGTGCGTGCGAAGTTGCACTAACTGGACACACAGATGCAACTGGTTGTACACTGCCAATAACTACCTTACTAGCCATTCCAATATCATGGGCAGTTGAATTTTGCACTGTGAGAATGATGTGTGGGGGTCCTCCTTTCTTTACCTGAACTAGAGTGTCACAAAACTCCAGCCCCTCTGACCACTGGGGGTTGTCATCAGGCTCAAAAATCAACATGGTGTCCTCTTTTAGAGGCTCAGCATGTACTTTGCACTGTACTTGCATAATACTATGACCGGGTATGCACACTCTGTGAGTGGTTCTCACTAAATACTCACTGGTCCGCTAAACACACACGGCCTGAATGAATACTTTGGCTGTTTTTTTCTTTAAATTTGGGAAAGCCTTAGTCACAGTCTTGATTAATCTTTCATCCTCAACAACTCCATGCCCTATTTGACTGTTAATCACCAGCCGTTCAATTACATAGAAGCCAATTATAGGGCGAGGTTGTTGGTTGCCCCTCATGACGAGCATAGGAATATGAAATTCTTCAGCACTGCCGACCAGTCTAATGGTCACTTCTAGCCAGCCAACATATGGCATATCTGTGCCGTTTGCGGCTTCAATCTGCAATGGGTTAGCCGAGTCAACTATCTCTGCAATGTTCCTCAACTCAATTAGTGGTAGATGGTCAGCTTTCCAGGTTTCATCGATTGCAGATACCTGCGAGCCAGTATCCCAAAGCACTTGAGTTCTCTTCCCTTGTATATAGCAGTTGACAAGACATGTTTTTCCCACTAACTCAGTCACTGTAAAAGACTTCTTCGTGACAACATTTCTTTTTTTGTCAGTAGTCGTTTTGGATGAGTTGCATTTCTTTCTTTGTTCTGACTGATTTCCCTTTTTCTTCTTGTAGATGCTTCGGTGGGACACTTTGGCCATTTCAGCTACACCCTGTCCCCCGGGGGCAGCTGATCCATGTTTAAATAAGCCCCTCTCCTCATATCAGGCCTTTCTTGGTATGCCCTGCAACCAGCACAAAAGTGTTCACTACTCCCACATCGGTAGCAATGTTGACAATACTCTTCCCCTCGCTGCTGGCAACCCAAACACCTGGGTCGAGGACGTGGAATAGGGTATCTCTGTGGTGCGAACCTCTGCTGGAACTGAGCTGGTAACATGACTCGTCTTGAACTATTCCAAGGGGTGGGTGTCGGTTGAGCATTTGCTAGTGGGTGGTGAGCTGTCTCATTGTTAATTTCTCTACTGGCAGGGAAGTTCCATCCCGTAAAATGATCTGATTTTTGGACGGTCTCTCTGATCTGTGCTACCTCACTTTTGAGCTCTTTTAACATTACCATATCTGCTTTTAGCCCTTTTAATTCTGACAAAATATCTGGGGGCAGGGAGACAATTTGCTGCTGTGCTTTTTGCTTTCCATCTCCACTGGCATCTTTAGACTGTACAACATGCATACCTGCTTGCCGCTGTGGTGTTTGTCGCCTCTTATCTTGCCTCTCTTTTTCGTAGCTACATGCTATGTTAAGTCTCTCTAGTAGTAACTCATCTGAGGTGGTAGGATTCAACAGGTAGGGCTGGAGGTCACTTTTGATGTTATCATTCTGCAGACCTGTAAGTATAGTGTGCATAAACATGCTCTGTACGAGAACAGGATCATATTTTAGACTCGACTCTGCCTCTTGTGTCTCAAGTCCATTGCTCGAATTAGAAAGTTCTGGGGAGTTTCTTTACTGCTGTGCACTTCGGTGGTAAGCTGTTTATAAAGCTCTGTTGCACTATGTTCCTGATAATGTGATCGAAGAATTCGCCTAAGCTTTGGCAGGGACAGATCACTTTTGCCTTCAAGGTAGCTCCGTAGTTGTAGACCTGGAACAATAGCTCGGATAACAGCATCAACTATGTCTGCTTCAAAATATCCCTTGCTGAGGCCATTTTCAATCTGGCGGGCTAGGCTGGAGAAGGTGAGTCAATCCTTCTGTCCCGGTTCACCAATTTGTCCTGAGATTTTATGGTCTTTATGCCATGTCAAAACATTCATTGCAGTTGCTTGGGGGTTTCTTTGTAGTGTTTCACCGCTGCCCCTATTTTCCGTTTTCCTTGCTGCCAGTTCCCACATTTCACATTCCTTCTGTTGAACTGCTAGTTTTAAGCTCTCCAATTCTCTTGTTAGTTTGGTCTGTTCATCATCTGCTTTCATTTTTTTCTCTTTGTCGTTTACTCTGAGCGTCAATATTCTTTTAACAAAGTCTTACAAACTTAACAGTTCTGCCATGCCTTCGTCTTCAAGTTCAGTTACTCCTTCACGGTCAACATACTGACTGATGTGTGAAACAAGGAAACCTCGACTTTAATTAGCAACCTTTTCTTGATTAATCCCTGAAATGTCCAAAAAGTCACTCACTTGTATCAGCTGATCAATAGTAAGTTGAAACAACAATCCTTTAACCTCAAATCACAGATTCTCAACCTCAGATTCCATCCTGACAGATGAGCAGTGAGCAGGGATATGAGTGTGTGTTTTGCCTTGCCTAGTTGTAGTTGCCTCCCTAGTGGACACAGCACCTCATGATGCACTCCTTCCAGGACTGAGCTCTCACCACTTTCATAGTCAATGCGCTGTTCTGCCTGTCACCTAGGTGAATTCTGCAGGATATTTGATGGAAGATGCTCCCCTCTGATGCAGGACACCATCCTCGCTCCAACTATCCCAGCAGTGCCTCCAAATGTACACACACACACTAGAAAAGGGAAAATATAACAAATGAGCATGAGCACATGTTGCGTTTCCCTCAGTCAGTGTTTTGTTATTGATAGAAGAAGGAAAAAATAAGTTCAACCATACACAACATGAGAATGATGAAATGCATAACCTACACGTTATACAATAACATTACATGACTTCTACATGAATGAATCTACCATTGCCTTTAACCGAGCAGATTACAGGCATGAACTAGTAAAAGCAAATTATTTGTTTGGATGAGACAATAAAATAAATGACTATAATCCAAACATGTACATCGAATCAATAATGAGACACTATTAATCACTGTCTTACATATTTTTAGAAACGCGGTAATTCGCGCCAACCATTGCACAGGAAGTCTCAACCTGCGTGAAGTTGGCCCCCCACCCAACGCAAAACATTTGCAAAATAGGCTCAATCGTTTGTGCTCCGTTTGTGCTGGTTTGTGCCGTAAAAATTTTCGTTTGTGCTGCTTCAGTTTTTTAGATAATAGAAGAATAATTATAGGTCATTCGGAGGTCACTTATCCCCCCGACATGCTCCAAAATCACCGCAAATAGTCTCGCTTGTTTCTGCTCCGTTTGTGCTGGTTTGTGCCGCGAAAAGTTTCGTTTGTGCTGCTTCGGTTTTTTTAATATTACACATTGAATTATAGGCGATGACGTCATCAGCCCCCCGACATGCTCCAAACTCATCCAAAATAGGCTCAATCGTTTGTGCTCCGTTTGTGCTGGTTTGTGCCGTAAAACATTTCGTTTGTGCTGCTTCAGTTTTTTTAATATTAGACATTGAATTATAGGCGATGACGTCATCAGCCCACCTGCACGCTTAAATAAGAACGTGAGTCGCGAAGTGCTTGTTACACAAATAAAGTTGAACAAATGGACAAATTACTCTTATAGTATAATCATTGACAAAGTCTGCCCTTTTATTCTTAGAAAAATGAATATGTTTATGTATGTGGGGGGGTCTACAAGACACTTGTGCCCAGGGGCCCCTGAATTCTTAATCCGGGCCTGACAAGGAGTGTGATATCACTGCGCCTGCTGCGGCCATGTTACGGCAGCAAACTTCCTTGATTATTATGCCGGAATGGGAGTATAGTTCCTAATCATATCTGCCTGGAAAATCACAACTTTTCATTTTCCGCCAGTTTTAGCACATGATTTAAGTACAGAAGAGTCAAAGTTTTAAATAAGAAAAATATCGAAACTCTTTGGTAATTTTTTAACGCGATGCTACTGGTCTAATTGGATTCAATGATCTATGCTAAAAGTGCTATCGCCAGACCCGGAGATCGGCTGAATAGATTCCAAAACAGTAAAACTCAACTTATTAACTCTGAGGAAGTTGGAGAATGAGCCTATTTCCAATAAAAGTGGAGTGTTCCTTTAAGTGAAATTTAAAAAAATGTTATATCGCTTTTTCTTATCTTTAAAAATATTCTGATGAAATCTAGGAGAGATTTTCACATTAAAGTGAACATTGGTGTACAAGCTGTGCAAAGCAACCGGTTTAATCACAATCTTCTCAATATCCAGACTGTTTCAAGCTCTATCACACACACCAGATGTTCTGAATCTAATATCCTGAAAGTTGACTGTGTTAAATGTTCAGCAGAGCACCAGCTGGCTGTTTGAAAGAAGTTATTTAACATTTACAAGAGACTTAATAAGGGGATATTGTTGAGATCAAAGTGATCAGTGACTATGTGCTTTATAGTTCAGAGGTCTAAATAAAACAACAAATTTGAAAAAAGCACACATTCTACTGAAAAATTACAATTAAATTAATCTGTATAGATTTTCACAATACACATTGTTCCAAAACAGTTTTACAAACACGTTTAACCTTGACTTAAACCCTCTGCTGAGCCAAAGCTCAGAAATATGAAATAATGTTTGGAAAGATCGACCTCCTCGCATATTTACAAACTATGTTTGATTAATCAATAGAATATTGTATTAAATTGTAGGCTATATTGTACATAGACATTTTTTCCTTTTAATACTCAATAAAATCCAGAAGAATAGAAGTATAATTTACAATTTCAATAAGCATATAAATACAGATACATTATTTACCATTATAGCCGAAGTGGTCTTGGGCTAAACTAGATTAATAAAAGTGGTGTGTTTGTGTGTTGTCTCAAATAATTAAGACATCACAAACTGAGGACAACATCACACATCTTACTAATAAACACCACCACATATCCTGACATCACACATCATCACTACTGACAAATGGTTATGTCATCAGCTCTTCACTTTTAAATGTGTATGACATCACGCATTCTACAGACAGATGGTCATGACATCACACTACTGTTAAATATGGAGACAGACCAGTCTCAATTGTAATACATTTACAAGACACAATTCATAAATTCACAGCACAATTCACATTCACAAAATCAGATTCGTAAATTCAAAACACAATTCATAAATTCACAAACATTTTCCCCAAATGCTCAGACAAATATATCTCGCAGAAATAAATTCAGAATGTTTTCACGAATATGTATAAATCATGTTCTTGAATTACTTTCCAGTAAACATTTGTGAATGTTGTTACATGTATTTATGGATTGGTGAATCTGCATTTGAAAATCGTCACACGTGTGTGGATTGCTTTGAATTTGTGTGTGGTATTTTTGAGACTGTCCTGCCACAGTGAGATTCAAGCGTAACTTTTTTTAAGGATGGCCTGTTCAGCCAATCGCGTTGAGCTTTTGATCCACCAATCAAAACGCTCCTTACTGAAGTGACTCGAGAAGCTCGACGCTGCACAGTACTGTGCAGTGTGCCTGCATCGGTTCAAAAACCGAGAGGGACGCAAGACCACACTCAACAAGTAAGTAAAGTTTACTTTTTATTCCTGATGCCACTCTATATCTCATAAAGCTTGTTTTTGTTACTGAGCTGGCGGTGTTGAATTGAAGGTGAACATGTTTGAACTGGTGTTTGTAAGAAGACTGTTGCAGTTACCAGAGCCTTTAAATTTCAGTCGCCACAAACTTTGCTCTTGCGGTTCACGTAATTTGCGCAATTTGCAACAATTTGCGCACGTGCGCATAACATCTAACGAATGTTTAAATAAATACTTTTAGCCAAACTAAATGTTGTGGTGTAACACATTATGACTATCAACGACTACTTAACAAACAAATTAAATAAAACGAAAGTGAAACTAAACATTAACTCGGATGCATCTACAGTGCCAACCTAAACGAGATTTAGAGCTCGTCTTTTAGTGCAAACTCTTTCTCAGCTTCACGTCCGCCCTCCGCTATACCCGTTTTCGCTTCACATATGAGCTGTGAATGGGTCTCACAAAGAAATACGTCATCAACTAGAATTTATCGTTTATATCACGGGAAGATTAATTCTTATCGTGTGGGGAATTTCTATCGGTATATCGCAAACGATATAATATTGCCATCCCTAGAGACCAGACAAACAAGTGAAACAGATACCCATGGAACATATTTCAACTTCACTATGTCACAAATATTTTATGTTTAACTACATTGCTACATTTGCTTGACAGTTGGTGTCATGGCTCTGCTTCATTTAGTCATGTTTTTCTTGGTCCTGTAGCAGAGCCATGACAAAGCTTTTGGTTATGTGTGGAGAGAAACATATTATTGTCCTTTTGACAATAATATACGTTCTCTCCAGTGTCTCATCATTGGCCCCGCTCCTCTCATTTCCTTGTTATCTTTCCCTGAGTGTTTGATTACCCACACCTGCCCCATGTCGTTATCCCTCTTTGTCTTCCCTATAAATGCCCTCATGTTTCTTTGTCCTGTGCTCGTGTATTGTATGTGTATCGTGCCTGTCAGTGTTCCTGTGATCCTGTTTTGCTGTTTAAAGAACCCAGTCCAGTCTTAGTAAGTGTTTAGTTTGTCAAGTTATGTTTAGTCAAGTGTTATGTTGGTTTAGTCCAGTCGTTTATTTTTTCCTGTCAATGTTCGTGTATTATTTATTCTGTTAGTGTCGGTTTTTTCCCCATTGTGGGTTTTTGTTTCTAGTTGGAAAATAAAGTCTTTTGTTATCCCCACACTCTTGCCTGCCTGCATCTGGGTTCTTCTTCCACCACGCCCATCGTTAATTACTAAATTAACTTGACTTTTTAGGTAACTGTTACTGTACTGGAGACATTTAGTTTTTACTATCATCACTGGTATAAAATTAAAAGGATGCAATGGCTATTTTCAAGTTTTTGCCTTTTCTGGTCTCCTTTTTCTACCTGTAAGAGGTTTAATGAGTGTGACAACTTTCCATTCAAGGAAAGGCTCATCTACTACCTGGATATATTAACAAATAAAATGTTTGTTGCCTTATTTATTTTGCAATTACTGCCAAATGTATTTATTGTTGCTTGCATCCACTGATATTTACTTGTTTTGCATGTTTATGTGGATGTCTTATCATATGTAAGCATTAGTATATAATTACAACTGTTACGTATTCTATGTTACGTTCTCTCTTAAACTAAACTAATATATATATATATATATAT
>NC_079898.1:231287-278441 GCF_024868665.1 Triplophysa rosa | reverse complement strand
TATATATATATATATATATATATATATTAGTTTAGTTTAAGAGAGAACGTAACATAGAATACGTAACATAGTCGTAATTATATACTAGTTATTAATAATATATATAATACAGTATATATAAATAATATATATATTCACAAATGTTTATAATATTAATATATATACTGGGGGCAGTCGTGGCCTAATGGTTAGAGTTGGACTCGTGACCAGAAGGTTGCCGGTTCGATTCCCAGGGCCGGCGGGTAACGACTGAGGTGCCCTTGAGCAAGGCACCTTACCCCTACTTGCTCCCCGGGCGCTGCAGTGATAGCTGCCCACTGCTCCGGGTGTACGTGTTCACCACTTGCTGTGCGTGTGTTCACTACTCTCTGGATGGGTTAAATGCAGAGGTCACATTTCGGGTATGGGTCACCATATCTGACTAATAGGTCACTTTCACTATATAACTATATTTGCGTCCACACCAACGGATGACAACGATAACATTGTGTTTATTTTAGGCCGTGCTGCAGTGTTCCCAGTCAGTAAAATGAATGAAGATGACCTGCTGCTGATGCTTTCGTTTTCATTCCCGAACGTCTTTTCTCCAAAATATGACAGCAACAGCTGGATGATCACTCTGACACTTCTCTTCCAGGGAGGCAAAAATGCAAAATATGTGTTTGGTTCATCATGTCAAAATATGTGTTAGTTGCGTGAACTACGTGCAATCACGTATCATGTCAAAATACGTGCCCGCTTTAGATGCGTCCAGAGGGTTTATTATAAAAGAGGTGCTCGCGTTTGCTAGATACTCGCTTAGTCTCGTGTGTAATTATAGTTAAGTGTTAAGAGAATGTCTTACGAGTATGCTGTGAATGCGAGCGTCTCTTGAGACGCGACTAAAACATATTTTTGACATTACGAGCCACACAAATGACGGGCTACATACATGGTTTGATGAGCTTCGCATTCGTGCCTCCCCGGAAGAGATGTCACGGACCGTCACTGAAAGCATATATTTTGCCAGCTTTCTCAGATTTATGTATCAGTGCATTTAATGTGTTAATATTTAGAATTGGCTGCAAATACTGTAGCTTTTGCTCAAACAGACTGTCAAAGTATGGCGACTGTGTTTTAAAGGCTCTGGTAACTGCAACTGCAACAGTCTTCTTACAAACACCAGTTCAAACATGTTCACCTTCAATTCAACACGGCCAGCTCAACAACAAAAACAAGCTTTATGAATATTTTATGAGATATAGAGTGGCATCAGGTATAAAAAGTAAACTTTACTTGTTGAGTGTGGTCTTGCGTCCCTCTCGGTTTTTGAACCGATGCAGGCACACTGCACAGTACTGTGCAGCGTCGAGCTTCTCGAGTCACTTCAGTAAGGAGCGTTTGATTGGTGGATCAAAAGCTCAACGCGATTGGCTGAACAGGCCATCATTAAAAAAATGTTACGCTTGAATCTCACCGTGGCAGGACAGTCTCAAAAATACCACACACAAATTCAAAGCAATCCACACACGTGTGACGATTTTCAAATGCAGATTCACCAATCTATAAATACATGTAACAACGTTCACAAATGTTTACTGGAAAGTAATTCAAGAACATGATTTATACATATTTGTGAAAACATTCTGAATTTATTTCTGCAAGATATATTTGTCTGAGCATTTGGGGAAAATGTTTGTGAATTTATGAATTGTGTTTTGAATTTACGAATCTGATTTTGTGAATGTGAATTATGCTGTGAATTTATGAATTGTGTTTTGTAAATATATTATTATTGAGACTGGTCTGTCTCCATATTTAACAGTAGTGTGATGTCATGACCACCTGTCTGTGGAATGCGTGATGTCATACACATTTAAAAGTGAAGAGCTGATGACATAACCATTTGTCAGTAGTGATGATGTGTGATGTCAGGAGCTTCTCGAGTCACTTCAGTAAGGAGCATTTTGATTGGTGGATCAAAAGCTCAACGCGATTGGCTGAACAGGCCATCATTAAAAAAATGTTACGCTTGAATCTCACCGTGGCAGGACAGTCTCAAAAATACCACACACAAATTCAAAGCAATCTACACACGTGTGACGATTTGCAAATGCAGATTCACCAAACCATAAATACATGTAACAACATTCACAAATGTTTACTGGAAAGTAATTCAAGAACATGATTTATACATATTTGTGAAAACATTCTGAATTTATTTCTGCGAGATATATTTGTGTGAGCATTTGGGGAAAATGTTTGTGAATTTATGAATTGTGTTTTGAATTTACGAATCTGATTTTGTGAATGTGAATTGTGCTGTGAATTTATGAATTGTGTTTTGTAAATGTATTATTATTGAGACTGATCTGTCTCCATATTAAACCCCATATGGAAGCCATTTAAAATCACTTCACATCAAAAGAGTGTCATTATTCATTGTTGTCAGGTTATCTGCTCATTAACTGCTAACAGATTTCACAAATAATATTAGTCTGATCATATTTTACTGTGCTGATGGTGCATGTACAGAACTACAGGAGGAATTTGGCTTTCAACGACCAAAAATACCCTAGCAACCACATAGCAATGCCCTAGCAACCATCCACAGCACCCCAGTATCACTGTGCTCTGATGTGAGCCACTCACATCAGAACTGTACATACAGAGTTAAAGTTTCGACTGGCTGAATTTTTTATTTCTGTAATAAATAAACTGGAAGGCAACAGCGTTGCTCTCGTTCCAATTATCAGCTTCTCTGCATCCAGAGCTTCATTAAACTTCTCTGTTCTGCTCTTATTCCAAGTTTCTGTGTGTTTTATGGTTTCATCAAAGGTGTTGAGAGCTGTTGGACTGAAGCGGATCAAATCTGGTCCAAAGAGTCTGGCGGGCGATCACGTTTGAATTAAAACAGAATCTTCAGTCTGTACTGACATGAAACCTCATAACTCATGTCATGTGAAACGCTCTTCACATGATAAACTAATAACTAACTACATTTAAACACAGCATGACTAATGATGCTAAGCGAATTAGGCAAAACTTGAATTAGCATTCAAATACAAAATGCACAAATAATGGGTAAAATAATCTATTTTTAATAAAATTTAACTATGCTATGATTAAAGTACCCATGTTTTTTGGTGTTTAATACAATTTTAGGAATGTAGCATACTACCGGGTTCACTTTGAACAACATTTACAGAATTTATTTCCAAACCATTACGAATGTTAAATTTTCAGTTCATCTTGTTATAGAACTGCCACCATTCAAGGTTTAATTGATCCTATATCTGTATGTACATAACAAAAATTTGAAAAGGTCTGTCACAGAATAAAAAAAAAATAATACAAGAAAAATCTATAATGACAATATAAAATTTATCAAACTGAATTAATTTAATGGATAAAATTTACTGTTTCTTTGCACTATACGAATTAACAAGGGCTGCAAATTCAAAGATTAGTTCGTCTCTCGAGTCATCGGGTCCGAGTCCTTATACCGGAAAGAGAAATATTAGTTCGCTTCAGTCATCGGGTCCGACCTTGTTCTCTTATACAGGAAAGAGAAATGATTAGTTCGTCTCTCGAGTCATCGGGTCCGAGTCCTTATACCGGAAAGAGAAATTATTAGTTCGTCTCTCGAGTCATCGGGTCCGAGCCCTTTTGTTCTTTTGTCAAATTGGAAACCCGCACTTAATCCGTAGGAAGAATTTTTCAAATGGTAGCTCCGCAGGCAAACCTGCAGCCTGTACCGGAGTCTTTGAGTCCGAGTCTTTAACGTTACGTGACCACTTCCCGGATCATCAGTCAAATGCATGATGTACGTGTTATATGTTGTATTATAGGAAGAAATATTATAAAATTATCAAAAGATATGTGCAATAAACATCTTCTCTAAAACGTACCGTTCTGTTCTTTTTTCTGTCAGTATATTCATAAATGTTTCTTGTGGATTCTCTGCATTTTTTTAATTTATCTTAATAACTAACTATTTTGCATAAGAACTGTGCTGGCAAAATATAAACATAAGCAACACTAGTAAAGTCAGTGTTCATGTCTAATGCATATATTACACAAGTGATCTCTTATTAAATAATTGCACATTTAAATTGATTATCAATAGCCTATTATTATATACTTTGCAAACTGCATGAGACTTTTTAGTAAAAAACAACAACCTGTAAACATTATTGCATACCTGAGTGACCCAAAATTGTTAATGAATTATAAATACATAACCCATTGTCGAATCATCAAGCAGGTTAAACTGATAGTAATGGGAAGGGTAGCGTTGAAGTATGAAATAAGTATTGTATGAATACATAAAAAGCATCTTCATATAAATACAAAAAAAAGGAGACTAGATGTATCGGTTGGTTATAGCTTCTAAATTTGGACGACGTTTGGTGATCTATACAAAAAATAATAAAAAATAAAAAATATAAAAAAAATACATAAATTACAGAAGTGATCAACAAATAACCTTTTTGAGGATCAGATGTTATATGTATGCATAAAGCATCACATTATCAATAGCTCACATGGGTGAAAACATTCTGTTGCACAGTCTGCGACGACTGGCTTATGGGGTTGTCACGTGACAAAAGAACGAACGACTCGGATCCGTGACTCGGTGGTGACTAATCATTTACATGACAATGTGAGATCTGAGCTCAGTGTGGCAGATGGTATTCTTCTGAGACGAGACAGAATAGTTGTTCCACAAGTGATGAGAAAAGAAATGCTTTCCAGGATACATGAAGGACATCTTGGAATAGAGAAATGCAAAAGGAGATCCAGGGATTCAGTCTATTGGCCTGGAATAAATTCTGACATTGAGACAATGGTCAGTACTTGTGAAGTATGCCTAAAACATCAAAACAGGCAAGCAAGAGAACCTATGATCACAACAGACCTGCCTCAGTATCCCTGGCAGAAAGTGGGTACCGATTTGTTTCATTTCCATGGAAAAGAATACTTGCTGGTAGTTGATTACCTTTCTAGTTTCCCAGAAATCGCCCTGCTGTCTAACTCTTCAAGTGCATGTGTGATTCAGCATTTGAAGTCAATTTTTGCCAGGCATGGCATTCCGCTAGTAGTGGTGAGTGACAACGGCCCATGCTACAACTCAAGAGAATTTCAGGATTTTGCTGATCACTATGATTTCAAACACGTGACTTCAAGTCCCCATCATGCTCAATCTAACGGAAAAGCAGAAAAAGGAGTGCATATTGTGAAGCAATTGCTCAAGAAAGCATCAGAAGGCAAGTCAGATCCATATCTAGCTCTTCTGAGCTATCGAGCAACACCTCTTGAGCATGGTGCATCTCCTGCAGAGCTCTTAATGAATCGTAAGATAAGAACAACGCTTCCATTCAGAATGAATTCAAAACAGGACAACATGGGCAGTGTAACTGTAAGGCAGAAACAGAAAGCTCTCCAAAAGAGACAAAAGACAAACTATGACAAACAAACAAAGATGCTGAAAGTTTTATCAACGAATGACATTGTGAGAGTAGAAGATGCAAACTGCTGGGACAAGAAGGCTGTTGTTTTGGAAGAAGTAAATCCAAGATCATATGTTGTCAAAACAGAGAATGGACAAATTCTTAGGAGGAATCGCAGAAGTCTTCACGAGTCTAAGTCTTAGAGAGTCTAAGTCTAAGACACGAGAAACAAACAACACACTGGCTGACAAGAAAGGAGAAGATATTCTGGTCTCACCTGAAGAACAAGTACCACCAAGCATGCAGTATTCTTCCATTCCCTTGGATAATGGTCATTCTGCAGAAACCAATGATGACTCTCCTACACTAAGAAGATCATGGCGTATTATAAAGAAACCTGATCGACTGAATTTGTAAATGACTATGCCTAGTTACATTTGAAAAGAACTTAACAAATGCTTTGTTTTTGTTTTAAATGGCTGTTTAGTGACAATATATACGTTTGTGTTAAATTGTCTCTGTTGTTTATGCACTACATTTTGTGTTTTCTTTCAAAAGAAAGGAGATGCAGTGATTAGTTGATGTTCCTATTATTGTCCACTAGATGGCAATAGTAACAAACATAAAGAACACAGATACATAAGAGTAGGACAACACAAGAAGGTTTTGGGGTGTAAGATAAATAAAAGAGGCTACACGCCAGTTCATACAGTTATTTTTCAGAGTGTTTATTCAACAAACACGAGAGTGAGCACATGTGATGCCGCACGCTGATTCAAGAGCTGTTTGTCTTATGTGAAATATCTCTCATTGACTTTAAAGTGCAGCGTTAAGGTTCAAACACAACGGCTCTTTTCTGCGAACCGGTTCTTTCGGAAAGTTTGTTTCATGAACCGGTTCACCGATTCTCTTACGCTCTGACGTTAGTGACGTCACTCGCCCTGACGAAACGCGTCAAGTCTATCTATCATCCCTACCGGCTGGGATGAAAATACACTTGGCACATTCAAATATAAAACCAAAACCAGTAATCATAACTTCTGTCAGTTAACACATCACGTCATGATCTGTTTCTTACATATACGTTTTGCAACTAAAGCACCCAAATAGGCACAGTGAAGTGCAGCAAACTATGACATTTTAAGTCTTAAAGATAAAAAGTGAATAATTAATCTTCATCAGCATTTTACAGAAACTATATGATCCATGCATAATTCAATACGATTTATGTTATTAAATAAACGTTTTTTATTACGCTTTGCCAGATTGCTCCATATATTTTAAGTCCTCGGTTCATGTGCGCTCGTAACATTAGCACAGCATCAGTTGTCCACACTGTTCTGTAGCCTCACGGTGAATCACGCATGCTCACTAGCTAAGATCATCGGTTATCACTCAGTCGGAGTCTGACGGACCGACTCGGACGTGACCGAAAGAAGCAGCTCTTTGGTTTGTGTACTGCTGAATCGAAATCTGTTGCGAACCGGCTCTTGACTCGAGAACGAGAACTGCTCTCGCAGTATCATCGGTTCTGAGTCGGACGTGACCGAAAGAAGCAGCTCTTCAGTTCGTGTACTGCTGAATTGAAAGCTGTTGCAACCGGTTCGTGTCAGAAGAAGCGATTCGCGAACCGCCAACCGGTTCGACGGTTCACAAATCGGACATGCCCGACAGAAACGGTTCTCGTGACTCTAGATTCTTCTAGTCTGCAAGAGCGATTCAAGGAATCCGCTTGCTTCTCATGATGATTACGTCATGTTTAGATTTATATAATCTTGTTTAGAAATTAAATAACATGTTCATGAAAACACCATGGATTACTTATGAAACAAATAAATGTTTAGTTTATTATTTTTACAAACAATTATTTTTAACATTTACAATAATTAACATAAAAGCACAACTGCACAAACGTTTTCTGTAATGCATTTTAAGCAACATTAATATAAAGAATATGTTTGTACAAATATTTATGACCATTAAAAAGTGTGATCTGTGCTCAAATGTTTATGTTCATGTTGCAAATGTAGTTTCTTATATNACCGACATGCTCCAAACTCGTCCAAAATAGGCTCAATCGTTTGTGCTCCGTTTGTGCCGATAAAAGTATCCTTTCTGCGACTGTCTTTAACTATACAGTCGAGGTATCAAGGTAAAACCAAAACGACCCACCAAATCACATTTGTTACCTATCACTCTGCGTTTTCAAGTTTAAACGGACACAGCGGATCACAGAATGTGTGGAATGTAATACAAACTACAAGGTAAGTGTTTTTACTTAGTACTTTATGTTGTTATGTGAATAACAGTGGTAAAATTAACATATGTCAAAGTACACGCAACATAAAGACACGCGCCTATCAATCATTAGAGAGGCGCGAGGTGAGGCACATGTTTAGTAAACGTGAGCAATAACAAATGTGTGATTAGTGTTCGTCTTTGAATGATTGTGAGTACCAGTTTCTTTAAAGATAATTATTAACTTAATTAGCTATAGACACTATTTTATAAGTAAATGTCATGTTTCCATGGTTATTGAGCTTATTTAGACCTAAACTGGCTGGGCTAAGAGAACGCGCTCGGCGCATTTACCTCAGTTTATATTATTGAAATTGCAGTTTTGGTGAATATCTTAAGCTGTAGTACGTCCATCCGTGTACCCTTAATTTTTTTTCTGACATTATGTTGCTGTAAGGCTGATGATAAATTATTATATATTAATATATTTATGTATATGAATATATTGCCATAGCATTATATGGCGTAGTTTGCTACGATGCATAAGTCAAGACATGTCATGCTAATTGTTTCTTTAATTACTTTTTTTATTGTAGATCCACCCTCACCTGTTCATCTACCTTTTCACAATAAACCCTGGAACTGATTCTGAATGCTGCAATCCAGTGATCTGACAGACAAACCAGAAGATAGGCTTGAGATTTTAAACTATTCTTACACTTTTTTACATATTTTACACATAGTTTGTTTGTATATACTGTACGTATATATAGTGGTCAAAAGTTTACATACACTGCAGACTCTGGAAAATGTTGAACATTTAAGAAGGGCAAGTATTTTGAAAATAAAGGTTTGTTTTTAATTTTATCCTGAGTTTGTTTGTCCTGGACTGTCCACTGATCGTCAGAAAGATCATACAGGTCCTGCATAATATTTGCATTTTCAGCATCTTCTGCATTTTTTACCCCTGTCCAGCAGTGACTATATTAGCCACAAACATTTAAACAGTGATGCTCAAAGAAGTGAACACCTTACACTAAAACTCGAGCCCAAGATTACACTCATTGGTGTAAATTGTTATTACTTTGTCTTCTGGAAAACACACACACACACACACGCACGCACGCACGCACGCACGTTGAACCGGTTCACAAATCAGACGTGTCCGAAAGACAGCTCTCGGTTGGTTCAGTGGTGATCCGAAAACTGTGGCAACCGATTCTTGAATCGAGAACGAGGATCGCTCTAGGCGGAGCGTTCGATAGAACACGCCACTGCACGCATGCTCACTATATCAGCTAGCTTAGCTATAACTTGAATAGCTTCTCCGCTCGTGCTTAACAGTTCAGTTCAGCATGTAGTAGTGTACTGTTGGATTTACTGAAAAGTCGCTGATACTGGTTTATTTTGAGTCGGATGGGTTTTCATACATGTCAAAAGTGAGTAACTGAAGGAATTTGTGGATAAGTGCTTTTTGTAGACGCGAACCGTTTCGAACGATTCAGTCCGATTTGGTGAACCGGTTCGACCGGTTCACTAAAAAGAACCAATTCAAATGAACGATTCGTTTGCCAACCGGCCATCACTATCCGATAATCTACACGACCGCCCACTGCTATTTCACATAATCTGTTTTCTCCATATGCTACTGCAGGCGCTAGGTCATTTTTCAAGGTTTGGAAAATGAGTTTCCACGTTATTTACATCAAAACCACAGAAACGCTGCCAATGATGCAACACTTCAGTTACAAAGTTATTTTTGAAGAATTAAGCAGCCAAAACACAAACACCTTCGAAAGCACATTCATTGAAATTCTTATTAATATTCTGCTCAGCAACTGTAAGAGCCATAAGTTTGTTTTTCATATAGATGTGGAGTCATGAATTATTAATAATGTGCAAAAAATATTTAAAGATTCCTGAATTTTTTATTCCTTTGAATCTTTTTAATGACATCATTTCCTGAAATGACTATATACTTCACAGAATGTATAGATGGAATGGTACAGTAGGCTAAAATGTGTGCCTTGTTCAGTTAACTTTAGTTATAAAGTTAAAAAATATATATTTTAATATAGCTGCAAGCAGCAATACGGGGCCAAGCCCCCTGCGCGCCAGTGCAGAGCAGCGAGAGCAAAAAAAGGCAGAAACAGGAAATCCGTGATGAAAAAAGGACATAGGTGAAAACAAACTCAAAGCACTCAATTTACACACAAGCACAGAACACACCCACAGCCGGATTCGAACCGCTGACCCCAAAGACTCCACGCAAGTGACTTAGCAAGCCTCACCACTGAGCCGACATCCCCCAACCGGGCTGCTGAGAAAAGCTGATAGAGGTGTAAGTAGCAATGTGTATCAATAACCACAGTAGCACTTGCACTATTTGTACGCAGCCCGGCTGCAAATGCTTTGGTAATACGAATGTATATTTGTCATGCCAATAAAGCACACTTAAATTGAATTGTACATAAATACACAACATGAGATTTGAACCAACAACCTCAGAGACACAGTTGACGTGCTTGACCCAGGATCCCGAGGTGAGTGTTTATGATGAAAACGTGTATGTGCAAACGATTTAACGCTTTTATCATCTCTGCAGTCGTACGTGTTTTCAACACCTCAAAACAACACACGTAACGAGCGATGCTGGCTCTGCCCTCACACAATGATGCTGTACTGGGGAGGGGGCGTGGCCAGATCGAAATGCATTTTCAAGTCCACAGTGAATTTTGCAACACCCAACGCGCTGTGTGTAAATGAAAATGCAATCTCAAATGTTCAACCTGTTAATGTTAATGCATTTAAGGAAAATAACATTTTAATTTTCATTTTGCTACCGTTTTGCTTGACTATCTTAAACATATATAATCAATCCGGGGAATTTTTATTTTCATTTTGCACTTAATGTTGCACATATGTTATTTAAAATGTATATTTAAATACACGATTGCATTGTCGTTTTATGACAGTAAAAACTCGGAGACGTATAAAAGCCAATGAAATTTTCTAACAAAGCATTTTAATTTTGCAAAATTGTTAACGATTGAAACACGATTCAACTAACTATTGCCTTTTAAAGTATAAATGTCTTTACTGGATTTCTTCGAAAGCCTCTGGGAATTCAGTCTCAAAGCCCACACTGATGAAACATAACCTAAAAAAGAAATATAAAATTTCCTGGATCATATTTTCTGATTCATGTGCTCTTGTTAAGAGACGACTCTGGGGAACGTGGGAGTTTGTGTCCTAATGTGTCTAATTCATCAGTCACGGATTATTATGAGGGTAAATGTAAGCAGATGAATCCTTCTCTGAAGTGTAATGAGAGTTTTAATAAGCAACTGCTCTCTTCCACAAAACACTGCGGTGAAATTCAATGGCAGAAATGACCTGAAACACAACTTCAGATGTTTCTTTATTTGCATTATTCACGACCCCCTGCCCAGAGACACAGACACGTGTGGGACTCGTGTCAGAGAGAGAACAGAACTCGTTCCTCTTTCACAGGTCCATTAATGAGCGGAACGATCGCTTCTACGCAGCGGGTTCTTCCTTGTGCCGCCTGCTTCAGAGAAACGCTTACTGTATGTGTGAGAGCTGAAGCTCTCTATCTTTAAAAAGTACATTTCACACTGCATTATGGGTATGAAAACATGACAGGTCTATTACAGCAGTATTTTTATACTGTTCGTGTAATGATGTTTTTTTAAGAGTTGTGTCTAAATGTGTTTGCTAAAACAGACTTACTGGCTCAGTGATCTGAAGAAAGTAATTCCAGTTCATTTATAAACCACCACAGTCCTGTACATTATAATTAATGTAAGGTGTTACAGACTTAACACTAAAGTTACATTATGTATACAATCCATATACTGTAGATCATCGCAACATGTGAAGGAAACCATTATGTTCCTTCCGCGTAACAGAGATTTTTTACATATACAATAATGGACAAAATGATGTCTGGATGGCACTTAGTTATTTGCTTTACATTAATCGCTTTTAATATCATATAATAGATTATTTGCAAACGTATGCTTGTAATATATTACACAATTCAACAAATCGTTTATTTAATACAATTATTATACTGTAAAACAATAACATAAATTAATATTAACATACATTAAATAAAATATAAACAGTTATATTATTAGACACTAGCCAAACAGACCAGGAGATAACTGCAGTCCCGGCATCTATTATACCTATTGTATTATTGCTCCTGTATGACATATCGCTTATTGCTCCCTGAACTCTCTGTAAGTCGCTTTGGATAAAAGCATCTGCTAAATAACTAAATGTAAATTTAAATGTATTTGAATTAGGGCTGTCAAAATTAACGTGTTAATAACACGTTAACGCAAATTCCTTTTAACGGCACTAATTTTATTAACGTGCGATTAACGCAGCGCGCATTTTCTGTTTGAACCTTGGCCTTGCCTAGTTTGAGAAAGTAAACGATGCAGCAGCAAACAGAAATGGAGAAATAAATAGGTCTTCTGAACGTAAAATTCATATATAAAACGATGTCTGATGGTTCTGTCGACAAGACTAAAGTGATCTGCATTTATTGTCGATGTGAATTAAGCTATCACCGCAGCACGTCGAGTTTAAAANTATCACTTGACGCGAAGCATACAACTGACGCAGAGAGCTCTCCTCCTCGCGGCAGACCACACTAGATTGTTTTCAGCAGAGACGGATGGACAACTCCACAAGCAACAGACTCACCACATCGATAGCTAAATGGGTGGCTACAGCATGTAGGCCAGTTAATGTAGTGGAGGACGAGGGTCTACTTGAAATTATTCGCATCGCATCTAACGATTACACATATGAACTACCTTCGAGAGCCACTGTTACAAGCAAGATTCACGACTCTTACGAAGAGGAGAAAGCGAAAGTCGAGGAGGCGATAAGACAGACAAACACGGTTGCGCTCACCAGAGATTACTGGACTTCCCTCAGTAACCATAGCTACCTGGGGGTCACGGCTCATTATTTTGACACACACTGGAAACTACGGTCGTACGCTTTGACTGTCATGAAGACAGACGAGAGGCACTATGCTGACGTTTGCGCTGAGCACTTTCTGCAGGTAGCCAGACAGTGGAATATTGAATTCAAAATTAGCCCACTGACCACCGATAGTGCACGCAACATGATTGCCGCGGCCAGGCAGCTTCCGTTCGAGCATATGCCTTGCATTGCACATAGCCTCCACCGAGCTATCACAGTTGCGAAAATGTAAACATGCTTGTGTAAGTAAATAGCTCAGTGCAGAGAAAGAAGTAATGGGAACCTGTGTTTTTCCAGTTTTTTTTCATGTGCTTAATAGACATGTACAAGTTCTTTGAAAAACATCTATGACCTTTGAAACATGTCTAGTCTCCATGCTCTACGCTGAGTATGGTTTCACTAATAATAAACAATATACATTTGCATAAAGCATCAATATTTGTCCATGCCCATGTTGATTAGAGTATTAAAAACTTGAAAAGTATTCATTTAAGGTACATTTATAATGGATAAAAATGTGTGATTAAGTTGCGATTAATCACGAGTTAATTCATTACAATCATGCGATTAATCGCGATTAAATATTTTAATCGATTGACAGCCCTAATTTGAATAGATGTCAATTGGTCAATAAATGTCACTCTTGGATATCACTTTCGGTCACTGCAGCAAAATAATCCCCAAAATCTCTGTTTTGAAGGTGTATAAAGGTAGGATATGGCTGATCAAGAATTCACATTTATAAATCAGAATTGGAGTCTCTAATTACTGTAATAAGCCATCAAAATTAAATAGGTCAGTTTTTTCCAAAGGTTTTGTGGCTTTTAGCCTGTATATTAGCTGAAACTATTTAAATGCTTTTGTACTGTTGGTTAAATCAACCAAAAATACTGATGACTCATGCTGCAGGCAGATTTTTCTCCAGTCAAAAAACACAACCAACAAGCAAAGAGCCAATTATGGTTTCTAGTTAAATATCACAAAGGCACAATTGTTTCTGGAACTCTCGATTCTGTATGAGCATAACAGGTTTAAAATTAATTATTTTAGTGTGTTTTTTCTACCCTTACTGATTCATCCCTCTTACAGAACCCTGACAAAGAACTGTTTCTGAAATGTTCTTTACCATTATCCATTATGAAGAGTAAAAGTCTCAACAGTTAGCCTATTTAAATCAACAGTTATTTTGAATATTTTCAGTGCTAAAGTTTACAAGAATTCATTTCAGATCTACTGGTTTGGACTGTCTGTTTGTAGTACAGATGACGCTACCAAAATCTCATCAAGTCTCCAGAAATGCCCTATGTTGCTAGTGTGGATCAGATTCTGCAGGACTTGCCGGGTCTATGAGTGTAATATAGAATTACTATTTGGAGTTACAGGGGTGTAGTTTTACTTGTGATATCCACATTTTTAAAAGACATTTTAAGTGATCTACACTAATAGAAAATTGTCCTAATAATGTTTTACTCATATCTAACAATGTCAATTTGGGGATAGGAAATATAATGTATCTGGTATGAAAACAACAGTCAATAAAATGTCCTTACAAATGTGGTGTGTGTGTGTGTGTGTGTGTGCGTGTGGACATGTTTTATATCCCGGTGGGGACCTAAACCTGAATGCACACCAACACATGGGGACTCGTGTCACTGTGGGGACCAAAATTGAGGTCCCCGTTGGCAAAAAAGCTTATAAATTGTACAGAACAATATTTTTTTTAATCTAAAACTGCAAAAAGTTTTCTATGATCTTTACGGTTAGGGGTAGGGGATAAAATATACAGTTTGAACAGTATAAAAAACATTACGCCTATGGACTGTCCCCACGGAGATAATAAACCAGACGTGTGTGTGTGTGTGTGCGTGCGTGCGTGCGTGCGTGCGTGCGTGCGTGCGTGCGTGTGTGTGTGTGAGCGTGTGTCTGTGTGTATGGTGGGACTATGTGGGCGACTCTGGGCACATTTACATAATGACAATTTCCTGAAAAATCTCTGTTACATTTTACTGGTCCACATTTCATTCCACTTGAGAAGTCCATACATTTTATACTGATATTCAGACAGAACAACGTGTAATTCCAAATAGTTAAAAAGACTGACTCAGTGATGAAACAGTCTCTGACAAATCGGTTACTAAAGAACGGAATAAAATAACAAAAAAAAAATGTCATCTAAAGCAAGTAACTGTATTTCAATAGAGCAATCTCAAACAATATCTTCAATGTCTCAATTCAACTGACTAAAATTGAAAAGTATGGAAAGTCAAGACCTTAATGCCATCTGAGCTGTGCCACAGTGGGTTATGTACATGCTCTTGACATATAAGTGCTTAGTCTCACCACTACCCACTTCATGTTTACACTCCACAATTACAAATTAAAGAAAATAACCCAGAAAAATAAACACCTTTTGGTTGGATGGACCTAATGTGGAATGATGACAACTTACTCTTACAGATGGTTGATTTGTGTAAAGCTTTCTGTAAGTCCTGTCCAAAGTCAGTTCAGCAGCCTGATGCTTCAAGCACAACATTTTTTTGTTTTCTAAACCTGGTCATAAATAATAAAAAATCAAGCCAATAATTCAGAAAAGCATGAATAACAACAACTGAATATTCTGTTTGTGAAGCCAGGAAAATCACCTACGTCTCGCCCACTCTGTCTATCTTTCCCTCTTCCTCAGATGCATGGGTGGCAAGGCAGATGGCTGTATTGAATGATGATGAAAGAAGGCTAAATTATGTAACCGACTGCTAAAGGTCTAAGAGTCAGATTAAGACATATTTTTCAAAGGTTTAGGATCACAACACTTTACAGACCTGTTAAACTAGAGCATGTATTGTAGCATTTAATTTCACTGTCTGGGACTGTTGACGTGTCTTAAAGGAATTGTTCACCCCCCAAAAAATCTATGATAAACATCATTATACTCACCCTCAAGTTTCTCCCAGTCCACAGTTTTTGAGGAATATCCTGACTACTAATTTTTTATAATAAAAGTAAATGAGAACAAGGGCTAGCTTCATGACGACAAAATATGACTTTAGAAGACTTAAAATATGGCCATATGGATCATTTTTAACACACCTGTGCTTCTTCCATTTTGACAACCCCAGTCCCCATTAACTTTCATTACGAAAAATCATTGCCAGTATTAACTTTAAAAAATCACCTTTTGTTTTCCAGAGAAGAAAAAGTTATACAGGTTTGGAACGAAGTGAGTGTGGGTAAATTATGACTGAATTTTTATTTATAGTTGAACAAATTCTTTAATAAATCACACCTCCACATCAAACACAATCTGTTAAAACCACACTTGGAATGCTTTGAAAGTCAATGTGTGTTTATCGTTCTATATAAAGGAGCAGACAAACCTCTTTATCCTCATGTCTGGTGAAGCATCATGGGAAACAAATGCATCACATTCATGCATGGCAACAATTACCTTTTACAACAACATGTTTGCACAGATTGTGTTCAGTCACAGAATCAGTGTTTAAGGTGCTCACACAAGGTCGCTAACACAGATAGCACTGTTTTCTGGCTGTCAAGGATATAGATAACACACATTGGATTAAATCGTACAATGATTTAAACCTTGGAAAGCTGTGAATACAGAGCAGGCAAATGTGTTTTGTGTGAGCGTCAGCAGAGAAATGGTTTACGAAGATTACAACAGTGAAAGCACACAGAAGCACATGTAATAAAGTAAGATGCAAAGAATTTGCATATATTTTGCTTCTAATATGTTGAGCTTAATAATATTAGAAATGTAATTAAAAAACTTTGGCCCGGTTTCATAGACAAGGCTTAGCCTTAACCAGGACTATGCCTTAGTTAATTTAGGTTATTCAAGTCGCTTTTATTAAAATGCCTTAGAAGAAACCATTACTGATGTGCATCTTGAGACAAAACAATGGCACTGACATACACTCACCTAAAGGATTATTAGGAACACCATACTAATACGGTGTTTGACCCCCTTTCGCCTTCAGAACTGCCTTAATTCTACGTGGCATTGATTCAACAAGGGCTGATGACGTCATCGCCTATAATTCAATGTCTAATATTAAAAAAACTGAAGCAGCACAAACGAAATGTTTTACGGCACAAACCAGCACAAACGGAGCACAAACGATTGAGCCTATTTTGGATGAGTTTGGAGCATGTCGGGGGGCTGATGACGTCATCGCCTATAATTCAATGTGTAATATTAAAAAAACCGAAGCAGCACAAACGAAACTTTTCGCGGCACAAACCAGCACAAACGGAGCAGAAACAAGCGAGACTATTTGCGGTGATTTTGGAGCATGTCGGGGGGATAAGTGACCTCCGAATGACCTATAATTATTCTTCTATTATCTAAAAAACTGAAGCAGCACAAACGAAAATTTTTACGGCACAAACCAGCACAAACGGAGCACAAACGATTGAGCCTATTTTGCAAATGTTTTGCGTTGGGTGGGGGGCCAACTTCACGCAGGTGAAGTCTCAATACATTCAAGAGCGATGTAAACACAAAAGTGAGAATGAATGTTAGAGACAAAACCATCGACAGTGTTATCACAATGAGCAGACTTACAGCATAAACATCATTAAAATAGTTGCTTCATCAAACATCAAGTTTAATTACTGTGCATAAATCACGGTAATATTAGCAGCATAGAACCGGAGTTACTCACGCGCTCCGAGTGTCGCTCAATCTTACTCTTTTTTTTAAATTCAAGTACATTATAACAACAATACAAGTTTCCAAACAAGTATTTAACTAATATTCTTATAAGTATCCGATTTTGAAGGGCTTACCTAGAAAAGGGAACATATAACAAATGAGCACGAGCACGAGCACATGTTGCGTTTCCCTCAATCAGTGTATTGTAAGTGATAGAAAAGGAAAAGGGTGCTCATTCACAACTAGTTGCTAATATGCGCCCTCTACTGGAACATCCTAATACAGAAGCTGTGTTGTTCAGTTTTACACAGCCCAGAGACAACTACATATAAATCTACAACAAAACATTACCTTAAGTAAGAAAATGCACTGCATTAAACGTTTTTATTCTTGAATAGCAGGCTTAATAGAAAATAAATAAGCAATAATGTGAACTAATTAATAAATTAATTTTGAATTTGATTAAAACATACATTTAAAAATTTATCCGTCATGTTTACACTCTAAAAAACGTTGGGTTAGAGATATTGGGTCGTTTTGTTGGGTTATTTCTGAAGTTCATTGGGTCATTTCTGTAACAACCCAGACGGTTAAAATTGAGCTGCGTGAGCGGTTATTTTAAATTTCAACGGTTGGCCGGCACCACTGCTGACAGACGAGAGGTAAGTTAATATTAATAATAATTAAATAAAAAGGGCGTGCATGTGTGTGCATATACATACATGTTTGTATGCCATGTTTTTTTCATAGCAAAACAAACGTAACGTTACATCTCTGTAGACATTTTTTTATAATCTGCATGACTGTCGACGCCAACATTTGCTTTTTATAACCATCCTATTTCAAACTTAGATAAAAAATAATTGCTTGGGACGCCCCCTCGATTTGTTTTTCTTTGTACGAAACTTTTAGGTAAGTCATAAACGTTTGTGGAAATCATATTTTAGATATTTTGCGGCGCATTCGGGATTTAGGACGCAGCGGAAGCGTCAGGACTCCAATCGCTGCAGCGCCACTCAGTCAAAGGCACCGGAATTCAAATGACGAGTGTGTTCATTGTATTTCGTTACATTTATTACCTATCATACGTTTAAAGCAAATAGCAGAAAATACATTATTTTGGCATCCATTGACCACAAAACACGAGGGGGCTTGCCTCAGTGGCATTTTCGTTTGCTAGACTTGCAGCAATGGCCTTCATTGACAAGTTTTCAATATATGTATCTATCTTTTAGAGATTATATGTGAAGGAAATCTTCAGAAGTGGGAGCCTGAAGCTTTAACTGACAAATTTGTAGGTAAAAGATTAATGTCTGAAACTTCCTGTTAGTACAGTCGTGTGGAAAAGGACCAACAATGTTTCATTTTTTAAATTTAAACAAATACGTAATTAAACGTGTACATAATAATAAATTAATAAAGTCTATCATATGACACATGAAATGAACACTGTGTACTAATATTTACAATTAAAGTCAATAGGAAAAGTGTGACCCCTACAGGTCATCAGGCTAAAATGTAAAGAATTTGTGGTATCAACATGTGCTTGTACTTTTTTCCACATTACTGTACATCATTTTTGACAATACCGTTTTAATTATAAATAATTATTGTAATAACAAAAATAATAATGTGTATGTGTGTATATTTAAAAAAGAGAATATCTGTTTACAGGTTGGAACAAACATCATTCAGTATCAGGAACAATGGAAGACTTTCATGTTCTGCAGCTTGGGGATAAAACCGGTTCCTCTTAAGTCTTCGTTATTGTGGGAGGAATGATGCTGGAGGAAGACCGTCTTTTACAAGCAGTTGATATGTGTTGTATATTTACATTTTGGAGTATGCCAAGCCTGGTGGTTCTGTAACTTTTTATAATTGTATAAGCTAGACTAGCCTCTGTTCTGTTTATTTATTTGATTCTTGTAAATTGATACTTAACTGCTAGTAACATTATGATCAAAGGAAGTATATTAATAAAACAACTGCAACCAATCTTATTGTATTGGAAATAAAGAATTGCAGTATAAAGGTATTTCTATGTTGTGCATTATTTGTTTACATTGCAATAGAATAATAATAAATAGGATGGTCAAAAATAATAAACAACAAATATAACAATAACAAGAAAACAATAAATAAGATGTTGGCAAAAATAACCCAACAAATTAGTTATTTCATAACCCAACTGATTCGGTAAAACTTGCAACCCAATATATTGGGTTAAAATAACCCAACAAGGGTTCGGTGCTATAGTAACCCCTCTATGGGTTATATGTTGGGTTATTTTTAACCCAACTGTTTTTAGTGAGTACGTAAATGTCTGACATCCACGACACTCCTCCCATCCGTTCTGTGATTGGGCGTTCGCAAGGATTCCTGGGCAGGGGACTTCAGTGGAGTCTGCATCAATTCGGGCTGTCGGTACATGATCCGGGATGCCTGCACGATCCGTCCGCGCATGCGCATAATGACGTAGTAGAAATTATGCATGCGCGAATGATAATTCTGTTTTGCGATGATTTACGACACTGCACGATCTGTTCCACGCTTGTGCACCTTTGTACCGCTACTTTCACTACTGTCCACCTCTGGTCTCATGTCACTTGTGTGTGCAAACTTTGCGTTCTTTCAAGTCATTTCCATTGTCATTTTGAAATACTCTGTAACGTTTCCCCAGACTTGTTTGTAGTTTCATGTAAGTGCAGATAGTCTAGGCAGAAATGCATATTATGTTCCTTATTGTCTTCTGTAAACACCATTGAAGGGATTATTGTCCTCATTTAGATTATATAGATAGATATATTAGCCTATATAGACCCATACTAATACAAAATTACTCAATTTAAAGTTAACTAATATTAGCAGCTTTTAATAAAAAAACGACCGCAAGTCCACATGAAGTGCGCCATTTGGAACAGGGCCATAGTGTGGGTTTAGCCCTGTCCCAAATGGCGCACTTCATGTGGACTTGCAGTCTCGTGGACTTGAATTGCGTGTGCTCGCCAAGTCTACGAGTCCGTAGGGTGTCACATTTGTCTTTTTAGCACTCAGAAGTTTGCTCGTGAGCGCCTCCTTTGTGCCCTCGATGATTTATGCAGACTCCACTGACGTCCCCTACCCAGGAATCCTTGTGAATGCCCAATCACAGAACGGATGGGAGGAGTGTCATGGATGTCAGACATATACTCAACTCTCAACTTTATTTATATAGCGCTTTTACAATTTTCATTGTTACAAAGCAGCTGTACATGAGACACATTGACTACAAGCAAAACAATCAAAGTTGTACCTGCAAAAACAAGAAAAGGTTGAAAACACAGAAGACAGACACACCCACACACAAAACACTCCACACACACAACACGCACACACACCAACACACACAAACACAGAGACACACACACACACACACGTACGTACACAGACAAGTACGCACACACACACACGCTCAGTGAGAGCACACATTTAGGATAAAGGAGAGAGAAGCACAGATCAAATATAACAGATAATAAATTCCTATATGCAATATTAATTAAGTAAAACTTTAAGATTCTAAAGCAGCCCCCCCGGTCAGGCAGATAGTGCAAAAACAGCATGCAAACGGTGGCGAGGAACCCAAAACTCTAATCGAGAAAAAAAACCTCAGGAGAACCCAGGCCCAACCGGGGGATTCCAGTTCCCCTCTGGCAAAAGCTGCTGCCTCTGCACAAGCTCCAGAGAACTTGCACAACAAGGCTAAATAAAATAAATAAACTTAATAATAAAATAGATTGTAGTTTAAGATTATCATTAATAATCTAATAGCATTTGAAGTTTTGTGGTGAAGACATGTCAAGAGACCGCGTCCTTCTTTATCCAGCTCTATCATCTCAGCTCTTGTCAGGTCCCCACTTCCCATTCTCCGCTCTACCATCAGGTCAGGCCATGAACTGCATCCTGCTCGCTGTGGTAACCTTGGAACAATGAGACAAGACTGGCTGAGAGTAGAGTACTGTTCTGTACTCTTTGATGCAACAAGTACATCAGTTGTGTTTTTGGTTCCGGTTGATCTAACTAATGCAGCCTAAACCCTCTGAAGATTTATATTATGGAAGAGTAGTGTATGCAAGATTAAAAAGATGCGTCTTTAGTCTAGATTTAAACTGACAGAGTGTGTCTGCCTCCCGGACAGTGCAGGGAAGACTATTCCAAAGTTTAGGCGCTAGATAGGAAAAGGATCTACCACCTGCACTTGATTTTGAAATTCTAGGTATTACCAACTGACAGGACGCCTGAGAGCGTAATGCACGTGAAGGACTGTAATACAAAAGGAGTTCATTCAAGTACTGAGGAGCTAAACCATGTAAGGCTTTATAGGTAATAAGCAAGATTTTAAAGTTAACGCGATGCTTTATAGGTAACCAGTGCAAGGTTGACAGAACCGGGCTAATATGTTCATACTTTTTTGTACGTGTAAGAACTCGAGCTGCCGCGTTTTGGACCAATTGGAGTTTTTGTAATAAGCCTGCAGGGCAACCACCTAACAGTGCATTACAGTAATCTAGTCTTGATGTCATGAATGCATGAATTAACTTCTCTGCATCTGACATTGACAGCATATGACGTAGTTTAGATATATTCTTAAGATGGAAAAACGCAATTTTACAGGTGTTGGCGACGTGGCTCTCAAATGACAGATTACTATCGAATAGAACGCCAAGATTCTTTGCTGACGACGAGGGTTTTATGGAACATCCGTCAATAGTTAAACAGTATTCTTGGTTGTTACTTATAGCAGTTTTCGGTCCAATAAGTAACACTTCCGTTTTGTCCGAGTTCAGTAATAAAAAGTTGTTACTCATCCAGTTTTTTATATCGACTATGCATTCCATTATTCGATGGAACTGCTGTGTTTCATGAGGCTTCGAGGAAATATAAAGTTGAGTATCATCAGCATAACAGTGAAAGCTAACTCCGTGTCGCTTTATTATATCTCCTAGAGGTAGCATGTATAATGCGAAGAGCAGAGGCCCTAAGACTGAGCCCTGTGGTACACCGTACTGGACTTGCGATTTGCGTGACACCTCATTGTTTATTGCTACAAATTGAAAACGGTCGGATAAATAAGATTTAAACCATTTCAAAGCTATTCCCTTAATGCCGACATAATTTTCGAGTCTATGTAGGAGTGTGCTGTGGTCAATGGTATCGAATGCAGCACTAAGGTCTAGCAGCACCAATAACGAGATACAACCTCGGTCAGACGCCAATAGCAGATCATTTGTAACTCTGATCAAAGCAGTCTCTGTACTGTGACATGCTCTAAATCCAGACTGGAATTCTTCATTGATGTCATTCCTTTGGAGGAAGGAGCATAATTGAGTTGAAACTACTTTTTCCAGAACTTTAGATATGAAAGGTAGATTCGATATAGGCCTGTAGTTCCTTAGTTCTCTAGGGTCGAGTTGGGGTTTTTTGACAAGGGGCCTTATAACAGCCACCTTATATGCTTTAGGCACATGTCCTAATGTCAGAGATGAGTTAATAATACCAAGAAGAGGATCTATAATTTCTGGGAGCATCTCTTTCAGTAGATTTGTAGGTATAGGGTCTAGTATGCATGTTGTTGATTTAGATGATCTAATAATTTTAGACAGCTCATCTTGATCTACGGTATAAAATAATTGCATTTTCTCCTTAAGGGCGCTGTAGTTAGTTTGTTCAGCGGGTTTCACTTCTGATTGCATTGTTATAATTTTTTCTCTAATATCTTGGATTTTATATGTGAAGTAGTTCATAAATTCATCACTGCTATGCTGATATACAGGATCAGAAGTCACTGACGATTTATTTTTTGTTAATTTAGCCACCGTGTTAAATAAAAACCTAGGGTTGTGCTGGTTTTCTTCTATTAGTGATGAAAAGTAGGCGGATCTAGAAGTTATTAGGGCTTTCCTGTATTTTCGAATACTATCCTTCCATGCTGTACGAAATACCTCTAATTTAGTTTTCTTAAAGTTGCGCTCCATTTTTCGGGCCGCTTTCTTTAGAGCCTGAGTGTGTTCATTATACCACGGTGTGGGGCTGCCATTTTTAATCTTCTTTAAACGTAGTGGAGCAACTTTGTCTAGCGTTACCGAGAAGGTGGAATTAAAATTTTCAGTGGTAATGTCAAGATCTTCAACGTTATTTCTCATGATTTGAGACAATTCGGGCAGATTATCGAGAAACGCATCTTTGGTAGTTGAAGTTATTGTTCTACCATATTTGTAACAATGAGTTTTATTTGCAGCCGTAGGCCAGTGAAGCAAACATAATACCAGATAATGATCCGAAATGTCTTCACTCTGCTGAAGGATTTTAACGTCGTCCACATTTATACCGTAAGACAGTATTAAATCTAAAGTATGATTACGAAGGTGAGTGGGTCCTGACACATGTTGACTAATGCCCATGGAGTTAAGAGTGTCTTTGAAAGCCATTCCTAAGGCATCTGTAACGTTATCTACGTGGATGTTAAAGTCACCAACGACAAGGAGTCTATCTGCGGCCAGTACTAGTTCTGATAAGAACCCACCAAATTCTTTAATAAAATCTGTGTGGTGCCCTGGAGGCCTATATACAATAGCTAGAATCAATTTAAAAAGTGTTTTATCTTTAGTATTAGGTGTTGAAACATGAAGAACCATGACTTCAAAAGAATTATATTTAGAGTTCGACTTCTGGGAAATGCTAAGAGAGTTATTGTAAAGTGCTGCGACACCTCCCCCTCTGCCTTTTAGACGAGGCTCGTGTTTATAATAATAATCTTGGGGGACAGATTCATTTAAAGCAATATAATCATCTGGTTTTAGCCATGTTTCTGTCAAACAGAGCATGTCTATTTTATGATCTGTTATCATATCGTTAACAAAAAGTGCTTTATTAGAGAGAGATCTAATATTTAGCAATCCGAGTCGTAACAGTTGATTATCTGTATTTTGTTCATGTTTAGTTTGTTTAACGTTTATTAAATTACTTTCAAGAGGTTTACGCATTATTTTATGTTTGCTAATCCGGGGGACAGACACAGTCTCTATTTTGTGATGTTTGGGAGAACGGATTACTACATGTTGTACATTTTGTGTATTCTGCGACGTGAGACGGCAAGCAGACAGTTGGTTAAGCCATACTGTCTGCTCCCTGACCTGGGCCCCAGCGAGTCAAGTTTTAGCATTAGCATTAAGACTTTTTGCCATATTTCTAGACAGGATGGAAGTCCCAGCCCAGGAGGGATGGAGACCATCTCGTTTCAACAGGTCAGGTCTGCCCTCAAAACTCTTCCAGTTATTTATAAAAACTATATCATTCTGCAGGCACCACTCAGACAACCAGCCATTTAGTGATGATAATCTGCTATAAATCTCATCACCACGATAAGCATTGAGGGGGCCAGAGAATATTACAGTGTCTGACATCATGCTTGCGAGCTCACACACCTCTTTAATGTTATCTTTTGTGATCTCCGATTGACGGAGTCGAACATCATTTGTGCCGACGTGAATGACAATCTTACTGAATTTACGATTAGCCTTAGCCAGCACATTTAAATTTGACTTGATGTCAGGCGCTCTGGCTCCCGGTAAACATTGGACTATGGTGGCTGGTGCCTCTATGTTAACGTTCCGAACAATAGAATCACCGATAACTAGGGCACTTTCAGCAGGTTTCTCAGTCGGTGCGTCACTGAGCGGGGCAAACCTGTTCGAGACTGTAATCGGAACGGTCGAGTGATGTTTTGTCCTGCGACTACGCCGTCTCACAGTCACGAAGTTTCCCAGCTGCGGGGGATTTTCAACCGGAACCGAGCTGTGTGCGCTAATGTTGCTCGCATCCAAAGTGTTTTCTATCGTCGTTAAACTCTTACTATCCTCAGATAAAGATTGGATGCGAGACTCTAATTCTAAGATCTTCTCTGTCAGCCTAACTATTTCCCTGCATTTATCGCATATAAAGCCCTCGCAGCTGACAGAGAAGGCTAAGCTAAACATATGACATGAGGTGCAAGTAACAATAATAGGAATAGAAGCCATAACTCACCGGATTTGAAGTGCAATTCCAACTTACCAAGGTTGCTCGATGGATCGTAGTATACTCGCTTAAAAAGAGAAACAGTTAGCACACAAGACAAACCAGAGGCAAGATGATATTCCACAGTGTGAACAGAAAGCAAGCTAACACGCTATTGCTATGCTAACGGCGTTAAGTTAACTATCACTTTTGGTTTAGACTCTTCCAAGTAAATAACAGGAACAGGGTTATTGAGATATCAGGATAAGTTAGCAACGACAATAATAATTAACGAAAATAAAATACACTAATATTAGAGCGAAGTGATAAGAGCACTGATACAAACAAGCTGCCGGCAGCGATGCACGAAACAGGAAGCAGGAACAGGAAACAGGAACCAACAGGAAACAGGAACCGGAATATACGTAAACATGACAGATACATTTTTAAATGTATGTTTTGATAAAATTCAAAATTAATTTATTAATTAGTTACTTATTCACATTATTGCTTATTTTCTATTAAGCCAGCTATTCAAGAATAAAAACGTACACGGTTACTAACGTAACCTCGGTTCCCTGAGATACGGGAACGAGTACTGCGTAGCAGTACGCTATGGGGGGAAAACTCATTTTTCTCTGATGACTGAAGCTTACAATAACGCAGTGAATACTGCACTGCCATTGGTACGTGCAAAGAAAAACTTTGAGCCAATGGCAGCGAAGCTGCACGGACCTATGGCGATGGTTCCCACCAAAATGGGCGGGACTTATGGCTATATAAGCAGACACATCGGCGTAGGGTCCTCAGGTTACTTCGACTGAAGCGACGACCATATGCAGCTTGTCAGCATGGCCAGGAACTCAGTACTCGTTCCCATATATCAGGGAACCGAGGTTACGTTAGTAACCAAGTATGTTCCCTATCGTTACTTCACTCGTACTGCGTAGCAGGACGCTATGGGGAACTAATATAATCCCGCCGTGCTACAAGTGGAACGAAAAACACCATATAATCCCGAAGCCGTGGCTCGAGGATAGGTATGAGGCAGAGAATCCTGCCGAAGGCGGAAAAGCCAAGCTAATAGGTGGCCTAATCCGGTTAATCGTCCCAGTAGTGTGCTAGGTGCTGGTGTGGTTGACGGCAACCACAGCCCAGCAGTAGTCTTAAGCAGAAAGGACCTGGGCCTGTAAGGCCAGAACGTCCAGACTGTAGAATCTGGTAAGTGTGGAGGGCGAAGCCCAGCAGGCCGCCGCACAAATATCCGCTATGGAGACTCTGCCAGACCATGCCCAGGAAGAGGCGACACCTCTAGTGGAATGGGCTCTAACTCCCGTGGGGCATAGAAGGCCCAAGGAAGGGCATGCCAGCACAATAGCCTCAACTATCCATTTAGATAGTCTATGCTTCTTGACCGGAGACCCTCTGGTGCGGTCACCAAAGCAGACAAAAAGCTGTTCCGACCGCCTGAATGGGGCGGAATGTTCAATGTAGATCTTAAGCGCTCTGACTGGACAGAGCAGATTCAGCTCCGGGTCCTGCTCGGAGGAGGGGAGCGCAGAAAGTGTCACTACCTGTGCTCTAAATGGAGTAGAGAGCACCTTAGGTACGTAACCATGTCTAGGTTTGAGGACTACCTTAGAGTCGTCAGGCCCAAACTCAAGACAGGAGGGGCTCACAGAGAGCGCCTGTAGATCGCCCACACATTTTACAGATGCTAATGCTAGCAGCAGAGCGGTTTTAAGCGTTAAGGGACGGAGGTCCGCAGACTGCAGAGGCTTGAAGGAAGGGCCCTTCAGAGCTCTCAACACCGTGGGCAGATCCCATATGGGAACGGTGAGGGGGCGAGGAGGGCGTAGCCGCCTGGAACCCTTCAAGAAGCGAATGACCAAGTCATTCTTTCCCACTCCTTGGCCCGCTATGGGAGCATGAGAAGCTGCAATTGCTGCCACATAGACCTTGAGCGTGGAAGGGGAGCGGCCCTTATCCAACAGCTCTTGCAGGTAGGACAGAATTAGTGATATGTCACAGGATTCTGGGTCTGCGCCGCGGGTTGTACACCAGGTGGAGAAGACAGACCACTTGAGGGTATAGAGTCATCTAGTAGACGGAGCTCTAGCCTGTGATATCGTGTTCATGACACTCTCGGGGAGGACAGTAGGCTCCCGTCGAGAGGCCAAAGGTGCAGAGCCCACAGCTCTGGCTGGGGGTGCCAAATCGTGTTGCCTGCCTGAGAGAGAAGGTCCCGGCTCAGGGGAATAGGCCACGGGGCTGCTACAAGCAGCTGAGACAGTTCCGCAACCCAAGGCTGGTTCTTCCAGAGTGGGGCTACGAACAGCACCTTGTGCGCCTGTTCTCTGATCCTCCTGATCGTCTGTGGTATGAGAGCGATCGGGGGGAAGGCATAGAGGAGCCGGTTGGGCCAGTTGTGGGCCAAGGCGTCCCTGTCCTTCGAAAAATATGTTGGGCAATGAGTGTTGTCTTTTGAGGCAAAAAGGTCGATTTCTGCCTTGCCGAATTTTCTGAACCGACTTGGGGTGGAGCGTCCATTCCTCTGAAGGGACGTTGCTCCGAGATAGCATATCTGCTCCCTGGTTCAGTCTGCCCGGCACATGAGTTGCCCTTAGTGAGCGCAGATTGCACTGAGCCCATTCCAAGAGGCAAAGTACCAGGGAGAAAAGGCGTCTTGAGGAGAGGCCTCCCTGGTGATTTATGTAGGACACCACTGTCATGCTGTCCGATCGGACTAAGACGTGGCGGTCCCGTATGACCGGCAGGAAGTGGAGAAGAGCCAGCCATACTGCCTGCATTTCTAGGCAGTTGATGTGCAGGCCCTTTTCCTGAATCGACCAGTGGCCGAAGGCCAGTGTGCCATCGCACAGAGCCCCCCAACCCGTGTTGGAGGCGTCTGTTGTGACCACCTTTCGTCTGCATGTGGTGCCCAGGTGCACACCCTGCTCCAACCAAAGAGGATCCCTCCATGGGGCTAGAGCTGTTACACAGACCTGATCCACCCAGACGCGTAGGTGTCCGAGACGCCAAGCGTGTGGCGGAACGCTCGGTTTCAGCCAGTACTGCAGCAGACGCATCCGAAGAATGCCCAACTGCAGTACTTGAGACGCGGAGGCCATGAGACCCAGCAGCTTCTGAAACGCCTTGAGGGGGTGTGACGCTCCGAGGCGTAAAAGAGGCCGCGAGCTGCTGAATGGCTTCTGTAATACAAGACCCCAAGTGGGGGTATTTGGACACAGCCTGAAATTAGAAAAAATAAAGTGCCTTCTCTTTTTGATTGGTTTGTTGTAAGTTGGGCCTGGAGGGGAGGGCTAAAAATGCCTGGCCATTGGACAGTGTGTATAGTCCTACCTCTTTTTTGTTGCTCCTGACCTCATGTGGTGATAAGAGTTGTTGTTGAGAGGGGGAGAGGAGTTTAATTATTTTGATTAAAGATTACAAGTGCAAATGAATTTTGAAAAGTAATGGTGTGCACTGATAAATAATTAATAATAATCACTGCAACACTGTGTAAAACACTTAGAATTTTCCTGTTTAATTTCATGGTGACTACAAAAACAAATAAAAATGTTATAGGCTCGATCATTTACAAAGCATACAAAACAATAAAACGCGGTAACATAATCATTTGTGTAACTGTAACTCTGCAAAATCGATGCAATATAAAAATGATAAAAATTAACGAAACGAATGTCTTAGCTTTACCATACTTCTAGGCCTACAGTGAGACCTGGGTCGTCATGTCCTTGCGCTCCGTGTGCTTGGAAAAACACATCAGTTTTGGACCAGAAAGGGGTAACTGGTCTGACAGCACAAAAATCTCTCTGTGATGGTGTGCTCGTTGCACAATTGTATGTGTATTTGCAAGTGACTTGGAGATTGGTTGCCAGTAGTGATGTGACATTTGAAGCGAGGCTTCGGAGCTTGAGTCGAGCGAAAATGGGCGTGCCAGATGAAGCCTCGATTCGAGGCTTGTGTTGTTAACGAAGGAATCACGTGACCAATGACAAACGAGGCCTTGGTTTGTATGGAATACGTCATCAGTTTCGTCTGAGTATCGCTCCCGGATAAAGCAGTTTCGAAACAATAGGTTACTCTCGTAACCCCGGTTCTCTGAAACATCGAGTGGAGAGACCCACCTATGGGAAGGGCATCCGTACCTGACCTCTGTAGAAGCATCCAATTGCACCAAGTCTGGCTAGACAGACAGGAGCGCGAGCCCTATGCCAGGTGAGGACCCGCCCCCTCACCTAATGCATAAAAGCTACTGCACACGCTACCTTTCCTCAGTGAGCATATTCGCTTCTCATGCAGCAAGCGGGGCAAACTTGGTGGATCTCTCCACTCGATGTTTCAGAGAACCGGGGTTACGATAGTAACCTATTGTTCTCTATCATCATCTCATTTAGAGATACACCTATGGGAGAACTGGACAGCTCCGCGGTTGCCCAATACACTGAACAAAGGTCAGCAAGCCAGAAGACGGTCACCCGTGTGGGCGGTGCCAAACACGTCACAAAAAAGCAACCCAGATATATAGAGAGGGAGCTAGATAACAGCTTTACAGGTGACATGCGATTGCATGCACACATAAGTGATGCTGGCAATGCAAATAGGAAAAATGTGAGATGCCAAGCGAAAACCGGTATGTGTAACAAGTGAGATGCTGGTGATGTAAGAGCGCTTAGCCTGACCCACCAAGCTATAACCGGGGTTAAACAAGGTTATGATGAACCCACCCCTAATACAGAATGAGTTACCGGTGTCCTGGTAACATCCAGCCGGTAGTATCTGACAAACGAATGAGGAGAAGTCCAACTAGCTGTGGCACAGATGTCCTGTAGCGAAACTCCCCTGAACAGAGCCCACGAAGCAGCCATGCCTCTGGTAGAGTGAGCTCTGAGGCCCCCTGGGGGCTGCACTCCCATGGATTCATAAGCCATAGATATTGCTTCCACAAGCCAATGAGAGAGGCGTTGTTTGGAAATGGGATTCCCTGTGTGAGGGAGAGCCCAGGAAATGAAGAGCTCTTTCTAAAGGTCTTAGTCCTGTCCATATAAACCCGCAGGGCATGCACAGGGCACAAAGCATGTAACCTCTCATCCTCTGCAGAGGAAAAAGGAGGTGGGTGAAAAGCGGACACTCTATCACCTCACATGTCACTGCTGGGAAGCATTTAGTCATAAAGGCCGGTAACAGCTTTACAGCTGTTTCTTGGGCCGGGTTAGGCCTAAGAAAAACTCTATTTCCATCTAAATAAAATTTTGTTCACGAGGGATGAACAGAGAGTGCATGCAAAACACTGACTCGTTTAGCAGAGGTCAGAGCCAGAAGCAATGCTGTTTTGAAAGACAGATGTTTCATCGAAACGTCTCCCAAAGGTTCAAAGGGCCGACGAGACAGACTCCAGCACCATGGAGAGGTCCCACTCTGGCACAGTTTTAACAGGCGTGGGAAGAAAGTGTCGTGCGCCCTTCATAAACCTGCAAATGAGAGGGTGTTGCCCTGCAGATGTGCCATCGAACCCGACATGGCACGCAGCGATAGCAGCTAAATAGACCTTAATAGTGGAAAAGGATCTACCTTTCTATTAAGTCCTGCAAAAAGCACATAATATCAGCAACGGAGCACTGATATGACATCAACCTGCGCCCATCACACCACTCCTCAAACACGTGCCAATTACAGTCATACAGAGACCGCGTAGAAGCGGCTCTAGCATTCTGAATAGTGGCGATAACACGAGCAGGAAGCCCAAATGTGTTTAAGTTCGCCCTCTCACGGGCCAGGCCCAGAGAGCCACCCTGTCCGGGTGGGGGTGGTAAATTTCTCGCATGGGACAGGAGGTCTGTGCGTAATGGGAGGGGCCATGGCTGGGCATACAACAGAGGAGAAATCTCCGCCATCCATGGTGCTTTGGGCCATAGAGCGGATTCCCCCTCGATAGAAGGTCCGCTCCCCTGTTCAGAACGCCCGGAACATGAGTGGCTCGTACGGACAGAAAATGTTGCCTGCTCCATACCAACAGCTTGTGAGCCAGAGCATGGAGCTTGGAGGAAGCCATGCCCCCTTCGCGATTTATATATGCTACTGCAGTGGTGTTGTCGCAACGTATCAGCCCATGATGTCCCTGCAGGAGGTGCAAAAAATGCCTTAGCGCCTTCCACACAGAGAGGAGCTCCAAATAATTTATGTGGGCTAAGTGAAGAGTGTTTGGCCACACACCATTCACTGTTCTTCCCTCTTGTGTGGCTCCCCATCCTGTTAAGGATGCATCTGTCATAACCACTTTCTGCAACATGATCGCCCCTAGAGGAGTTCCATGAGCGTAAAACTCCGTCTTCCTCCAGTGGCGCAGCGCTGTTAAGCACAAGCGCGTCACTGTTACGGTGCGACTGAGATCGTGCAAGGGGCTGAGGTAGAGCGATAAGACCCACTTCATATAAGCCCTCATTCTCAGAAGGCCCAGAGGCAAAACTTGAATTGCCGATGCCAAAAAACCCTGTAATCTGAGACATGCGCAATACTGTACCTGTGCTCCTTCCTTGAATTGTGAGAGAGAATTCATGAATGAGCAGATGCGTTCCCACGATAAACGGGCATGCATTGTCACTGAATTCAGCTCCAGACCCAGAAAAACAGTGATCTGGCTAGGAGAGAAGTTGCTCTTGCTCTCGTTCACTCTGAAGCCGAGAGATGTGATGTGAACGATCACACGGCGTGTGTCTTCCATCACTTCCTCTGCGAAATCGGCTATGATCAGCCAATCATCTATATATGTGAGGATTCTTAGACCCGCTATTCTGAGCGGCGCCAGCCCCGCCTCCGCACACAGACAGAACACTCTCGGGCTCAGCGAGAGCCCGAAGGGTAGAACTGTGAACTCGTAACACGCGCCCTGGTAGGTGAAACGAAGAAATTTCCTGTGCGGAGGATATATGCTTCTCTGGAAAAAAGCATCTTTCAGATTGACTGATGTGAACCAGTCGTTCTGATGAATTGAACGAGAGAGAGTGCTGTGCGTCAACATTCTGAAATTGTATGTCCTTAAGTGTTTGTTCAACACTCTGAGATCCAGAATAGGACGAAGGGAGCCGTCCTTTTTCGGGACTAGGAAATAACGAGAATAAAACCCCTGGTTGTACAGATGCGAGGGTATCACCTGTACCGCCCCCTTCTCGAGAAGGAAGGAAATCTCGTCTTTCAGAACGTGAGCGGAGCTCTCTTCCGTGTGAGAAGAGAGGATTCCGCTGAAGTGCGGGGGTTTTCTGGCAAACTGGAGCCTGTAGCCCGTCGTAACGGTGCGAATAACCCAATCGGGGGCCGACACAGACTGCCAAGCTGTCGCATGAGCGCTGAGAGAATCCACGCGCGTTGGGGATATACACGGAGCTGCCGGCACGGCCGGACTGCTCATTCGTGGTGCAATGGCGCCATCTAGTGGACAGACTGGTGGCGATATGCGGGACATCGGAGAAACGGCTGCAGAGAGCAGAGCGTTTACTCTTGGTGTTTGGTTTTGATTCAGGTTTTTTATTTTTGATACACACAGCGGGGCCGAAGCCTTTATTGAGTGTATGAGGGGTGATTTGTGCAAACTGTGAAGAGGCTTTTGTAGGGCACTTTTCAACACCGGCACGGCACTTATCACCATTGATTTTCCCTCTAGCTCTGGAACAGGGAGCTGGTGAGGGGGATAGTGTATGGGGAACACCTGAACTTGTGGAAAAAGGGGCCCTTGGGTTGAGAACTGTCTCATCTTGGGTAAAGGGGGAAGACAACTCAAACTTTCGTCCAATGGGCTGGCCGCCCGTGAACCTGGACCAAGAAGCCCCTGAAGGGGCATATCAGGTATGCCTCTTGCGTTTGCCATCCGAAGTGGTAGGGTTAAAGGGTTTCTTTGCTGCGGCTGCAGCATAAGATGACTTACCCCAGGTCTTAGGTGGCTGGTTAGACTGCTGGCTAGGCTGCAGGCTGGGTTGCCTGTTGGGGACTTGTGTTTGGCCGCATTATCAAACGGCCGATTTGAGGCCGGGGCCTGAGGGGGACGAGAGGGAGCCTGGCGTGGAGCAGTCTTCCTAGGCAAGCACAGCTTAAACGCCTCATCCTCCTTCTTCTTATCATCACAGTGCTGCTGCATAAGGTCAACCGCCGGACCGAAGAGAGGCTGGCCAGGCTCTACCGGGGCTCCTGCAATGCGCCTTTTCTCACTGTCAGGCAGACCAGAGAGATTTAGCCAGAGGGCGCATTCCTTTATCCAGGTGCTTACCCATGTCCTCCAATAACTCAGCCTGGTAGGCTGAGAGGAGGGAGGAAACATTTAACGCTCGCACCGACAGAGCAGACGCTTTGTACAAGGTCTGAAAAAATGAGCAAAGAGGGATCTTTATCTTCACCCGAGCCGGCAGGCTCACCATGAAACGACGAAACCCCGGGTAGGATATCGTCGAGTAAGCTCTCATCGGCCTGGTCGGCCCAACTGAGAGACGGCAGACTCTGGGAGGCCACCAGAGCTGTCTCGCAATCGACCGCCTCAGCATCCGAGTCACACTGTTCTTCGGCGCCCTGGATAGAGGCAATCTTAAGCCGCGCATGAGAAGCTTCTTAGGCAGGGCAGGCAATGTCTGCAGTTTTCTGGCAGCGAAAGTGCTTCCTCGGCATGTTTAAACCCCATACACACGACGCAATAGGGATGGGTATCCCTTGCGGCGATAAAGGAGCCGCAGGCGGCAGGGCATGCATGCGACTGTGGGTCCGATGGGGTAGCAGATCGTTTATCCATCCAGAGAAACAGGCAGGCAGCCTGGTAATAGAAAGGATGGCGAGCGTGGGTGGCAAGCCAACCAATCGAAGATAAATAACAACCAACCGTAAATCCTGACAACACGCCTGGCGAAGGCTGATCGGAGATATGTCCTTCTGTAGGCCAAGTGAAGTAGGACAAGCACAGTAAAGCTGCGTAGAAAAGAGGTCGCGAGAAGCGAATGTCAACTGAGGAAAGGTAGCGCGTGCAGTAGCTTTTATGCATTAGGTGAGGGGGCGGGTCCTCACCTGGCATAGGGCTCGCGCTCCTGTCTGTCTAGCCAGACTTGGTGCAATTGGATGCTTCTACAGAGGTCAGGTACGGATGCCCTTCCCATAGATGGATCTCGAAACGAGATGATGATAGAGATCTCGCGCCACCTGTGAGTGTTGCGGCGTTTCGGAGAGGTGTCAGTAGTAGAGGTAGCAGAAGTGGAGTGTTAGAGAGTCAGAGAATTGTCTTTTTGTCGTAATTTATTGTGTCATATATGTGACCCTGGACGACAAAACCAGTCTTAAGGGTCAATTTTTCGAAATTGAGATTTTTACATCATCTGAAAGCTGAAGAAATAAGCTTTCTATTGATATATGGTTTGTTAGGATAGGACACTATCTGGCGGAACAACAACTATTTACAAAGCTGGAATCTGAGGGTGCAAAAAATCTAAATATTGAGAAAATCGCCTTTGAAGTTGTTAATCTGAGGAACTGTAGCAGGCCATCCACTCACAAAAATAAAGTTTGTATACATATACAGTAGGAAATTTATAAAATATCTTCATGGAACATGATCTTTACTTAATGTCCTAATGATTTTTGGCAAAAAGAAAAATCGTTAATTTTTACCCATACCATGTATTTTTGCCGATTACTAAAAATGTTCCTGTGCTACTTAAGACTGGTTTTGTTGTCCAGGGTCACATATGTGTTAGCCCTATACATCATGATTACATTATATTAGGTTAGATTAGTTATATTAGATAGATAGTATATTGTCATGATTAATTACATCAGTTATATTATTTTGTTATATTAACAGTTAGAGAAGATTGGCTAGTTGGGTTGTTTTGGATTTGGACTGGACTGCTTGTTGATTTGGATTGCCCTTTTAGATTTGTTTGCTTGATGTAGCGTATTTCGGGTAAACTATGAGTTTAAACACAGCAACCTACAAATAATTAATGGTGATTAACCATTAATTATTTTAAACACTTTACCTGATGCAGCAGAGCTACAGTAATAACAGCAACAAACCAAATACACTCGTCCACCGAGTGATCAGCAGACCGTATATCAACTCTAAGAAATATTACTCCCCTGGCCTGGAAAAACAATATTCTTACTGTAGTACAGTACCACTTCAGAAATCTTAACGAAATCAAGCAGTTTAAGTGATGTTGATATGTGATAAATAAACACAGAAACAATTCGAGCGTGGATACACATGAGGTTTATTTATTACACTACGGGGGAACTAAAACCAACTATTAACAAAGAAACAAACACTAACAAACAAACATACAATGTAAAAGCAGTAAAGAATGAAAGAAATAGATAAAGCAAAGAAAATGGCAGTATTAAATCAGCTATTCACATCTGCACGAACCATCAAAGACAAATCTCCTTATTTAAAAGGGGCAAAGCTTATACGCAACTGGTTAGCAATAGCTCAGATACTTGCATTGGCTTCTTTGTTTCTCGGGACACGTGCTGGCATGCGTATCAAAGGGTCCTGATGTGTTCAGAGCAGGCCGTGAGTCCGTTGATTTAGCAGAAGCAAACTGCCGTTAGAAACTGTCTCTGAGGAGAGGCAGGTCTCGAGAGGTTGAAAGAACTCGAGAGAGCGAATGCGCACGAGCGTGAACGCACACGAGCGAACGAACATACACAAAAGAGCGAGCTTTCCTGCGTGTTCAGGTGTTTTAACACAGAGGGTGTCACGCCCCTCTAAGGGTGGGTGATCCAATGTGATGAGATAGTTTTGGGCGTGAAAACATGTTTCTTTGTCCGGCACACTAACTCATTTGCATTTATGATCGCCTGGGAGTTTGGAGCAGGAATAGACTTAGAATAGAATAAAATGAGTATGGTATAAAATACATTACTGTGCTATACACCATATTCTAAGACATGAAAAGGGAAACACGTAGATATGAAACATGAAGGGGTTACAATTACATTGACCTGTAGTTTGGACAAGAATGTAAATATACACAGAATACCACTAAGCACATATGCCTTTGAGGTTATAGGTGAAGGAGAATAACATAGAGACAAGCATACAATGTGGAGATTCATGTGTATACACTTTAAAACAGTCTATTGTGGCTAAGGAAAGAGAAAGAGACATTATTTGGAAGAATTTGAGGCTCTCAGTCCCTGGGGGCCACATGGCTTTTCTCACTTTGGTGAACAGTCCTGTCCTCCCCCAAGAACCTCCTTTGAAGTCTAGGAGAGAGTATCCAAATCTGTCCTGGTTTAGATGAAGGTGTTGAGAATAGGACATTTGGCCAGACTTGTTGGTGCCTGGTCGTAATCCTGCTGAGAGGTTACTGTGTTTTACGATCACAGATGGTAAACTTTGATCCGACCATACCCTACATATCCCCCCTATAGGACGACGGGGTTTATAGAAGCTTAGACGGCAGATGGTTGTCTGGATAGTAATGGTCGAGGTGACAGGTGGGTCTTACTGGTCCTCAGTGCTGTGGCGCACTGGCAGTAGGTCAATCTCGAGGAGGTTAGGTTCGGGCTCAGCTTGCGTGCCTCTCTTCTCGCGACTCCGTTTGAATGCCCGAGGAAACGCCGCAGTACACTTGTTCACTGACTCCTGCATTCCGTTGACCCTTCTGTAAAGGACGAAGGACAAGCCAAGAATAAGGGCATACCCTAATGTGGTGGTTAGGCACAGTGCAGTGTCCGCGGCGGTCCAGGACCTGACCACAGGGGAGTTGGCAAGAGCAGACATCTGATCCAGAGTCTGTAAGGCCTCGATAATAGGTAGGTTCAGTAGAAATGCCATCTCGCCTTGCTCGGGGGCTATGTGCAGAGGGATCGCACTACCCAGAGAGTATGCAAGATGGGCTTGAAGGGGGTTGGTTGGCCCTAAGGTGGCAGAAGTTTCTTGGACAACAGATGGGAGGTTGTCTCACGTAGTTGTTATGACATCAAATCTTTTCATCCACATCACGTTCCTCTTGTGAATCTTGCAGGGTGCAGCATGCTCTCTGGCCTTCACGTTTTCTGCAGTGATTACAGAGCAAAAGCAGGTGTCATGCTCCGGTGTCTTTTATTGAAGTACTGGTGAGCGGTGTAGGGTGTGACAAGGTTGAAGTCTCTTGGCTGGCACTTTGGATGTTGTGGTGGTATAGCTTAGGCCATCAGATCAAAAAGAGACACACACGTTGGTTGGTTTGAGGTCCCTTTGACGGCGGTGGACACAAGGGGGCTGTTCCCGTCCCAGTTTACATGTTAACAGACACATACTTCTCCAGCGTACTGCTCGTTGTTCAGTTGGTTCCTTACACTTGGCCGGCTGAGACTGGTTCCGAGAATGGAGTTGTATGGCTTTTGGTTTCCAAAACCTCTGTGCCTGATGTCTGTCCTGGAGTGGGTGTTTCTGTCTGAGCTGGTTATCAGTGGCCGTCTGAACCTGGAGAACATGTGGAGGTGTGCTGTGATGCAGTGGTCTGTCTCGTGGGATGCTGGGTGGTACTCTACCCGCTTGGTGAACTTGCGTGTGATTGTAAAAAGTCATAGTTGCCCCTTGTTGACCTGGGCACAGGTCACACACAATCTTTCTTGATGTTCTACCCTGGGGAGGTGGCTGTTTTGCGTCATAGTGAGGGTGTGAAGTTTGCTGGTTGGAGCTAGAATCAACTCAACATCTACTGATGTGCTCTGTCGCTGCATGCCAGGGCAGTGCGCCACTTCTTTGTGTGTTAGTGGCTTTGGTGTCGTGGTGTCTGGACCATGGTGCATCGTAGGCATACATCAGCCTGGCCTATGGTGCGTCGTAGGCATACATCAGCATGACCCCCCTTTGTTCCTGGAAAGTTGCATGGCGTGGCGCTGTGTTGTTACAGGAACAGACTAGAGGATTTCGCTTATCAGACGCAGCAAGGTAGGGCATCGTGAAAGGAAGGTGTTTAGCATCGCTTGTGAGCGTTGGTAGTTGCTTAAGCGAAGCTGTATTTTAGGCAGAGCCAGTGTGGGTGGGTGTGATGCAGGCGGCATGAGGTGGTTGCTGTGGCTTAGAAGCAATGCTTGGGATGGGCGGGTGGGTTTTTGGTGACCACCGGTTGCCACAAAATGCCTCAGTTTTCACAGGTTTACTTTGAATGTTCTTTCACCTTTTCCTCAGAGGAGCATATCGTGTTCCTTTGTGATGACACTAGGTGTCTGGAACAGGTGTTAATGCTCAACTGGCTTATGATTCGCTATGTTTCTTGCCAAGTGATAGCATGTGAAACTTAGCTTAGCCTACTTTGAGTCTATGCAGGTAAGAAATTGTCTGATGGAGTTTTTTTTTTTTGTGAGCTGTTGCGATTTGAAGGATTAATCCAGATAGCTGTCACTTGTGCTGTGATGTTTGGGCCCCCAGCTTGAAGTGTTGCAGTTGGACAGGCTTGTCATTTTCCACAAAACCCCTGCTCTGGGCGTGCAGTGCCTCACCATTGTGTCGTCGACCATGTGGCTTTGTGTGCATGGGATCTGTGGTGAGGAGGCGTTGACTGTTAGAAACATCACAGGTTGGTGGCAGGTCTCTATGATTACCTTCTGTGTTCTGATGTGAATGGAACATCGCTGGATGGCTTGTGAAGCACGGCGCAGCTCTTGTCATCTGGGTGCTCAGGCTGTGGTAAGAGCCGTGTTCAGCTGGTGCTCGGCTACCCCCCTTTCGTTCTGGTCACGTTGTCAGTGTAGACCAGTGTTAAGGCAGTGTTTGGCAAGTCCAGCTTTCAGATGGAACTCCATTCAGCAAGGGTAGATCAGGCATGTGGTGAAGCGCAGGTGCCATTTCGTGTGTACATGGCACCGTCTTGAGCGCTCATTTACATGAGTGGGCAGTTCTTTTAACAGTTCACGAACCTTGTAGGTGGTGTTCTGTGTAGCCCGGGATGCAGCTAGCTTGGGATGTAATGTCATGTGGTTCTGTGAGTGGGGCCACCTAGTTGACATTAGTTCTGCATCATAGTCTTTTGTGAAGAGCAGCTCTAGCACTTGCAGTTGATGGCAGGTGCAGGGCGTTGTCCATCTCCTTAGGGTGGTAAACCGCTGTCATGCTCTTCATGAAGGCATTGTTCAAAGTCTTTGGTAACTGTACTCACTTGTACAGTATGTCACTGCAAAAGGTGACTTATTCAGTAAAAAGGGGGTGGGGCTTCCATTGAATATGTGTGTTGAGGGCTTGGTCACACTGTGTGTTGAGCTGAACAGTGACCCCTTTTGGTGAATGGAGGTGCTACAGTCTCATTTATTCACCAGAGTGCGATGCTCTGGGCTAGTCTAGTCTGGCAGAAAGTTCTCGTACTTGACAGGGCCCCCCATGGGGCTGTGAGATTCACGAGAACCAGGAAGTAGCAGTTACAGCATTGGTTATTCCATTTCAAGTTCAAAGCACGGGTGTCCTAGGCCATGGCTGTGGTTGACAGGCATGAGTCCAATGGAAACTGCGTGCACTTGACAGAAGAGGAAATGTCTGATGCTGGTGTTGTTGTGGAGAGCGTGGGAACAGTGCAAAGCTGATGTCTGAGATAACTGCCCCTAGTTCCTTTATGGTGCCTGCTATCATCGTGCCACTTGGTGATGTGCCTTTGGCATGTAAGGGCAGGAAACGTCTTGGTCGTTGGCTGGTTCGACCTTGAGACTGAGTTCTCGCGACCAGCTGAGATGCATTGCCAGGTCACAACAGTCAGGCAGGACATTTCAGACGAGGTGGCTGGCTGGAAAGCTGAAGTTCCCATACTTGAGCCCAATTCTTTTGTAATGGTTAAAGTCTCTTAGAGGCTCAAAACAATTTAGCAGGTCTCTGCTGGTGAAGAGAGGGCGTGTGTCCATCTGTGATATGTACATGGGGTGTACATGCTTCTGGAGCTGTTGGTCAGGTTTGTGGGAACTTCTTGTTTCAGTCATACCTCAGTTGATGGCCGCATGTGTGTGTCTCGGCTTGTTCTGGGTAGTCAGCCATCTGCTGAGATGCGGTCTGGGTGCCATGCTCATCTTGTGTTAGGATGACTGTCTCTGTGGTCGACAAGCAGGTTGCAGAGATCTGGACGTTCTCTCAGTAGGAGGGCATTCATGAGGGTTATTTGTTTCTCATGCCACTCGTGGTTGAAAAGAGTCTGACTTGGATTTTTACATCCTCCTGTTGAGGTTTCTTGTAGAATCATCTCCTTTGATGTTCTCAGGATCTCTGCTGGCTCAGACGTATTTGCACAGTTTTGCTCTCTGGACAGGTGTCATCCATGGCGTTGAGATGAATTCCTTGATGACTGTTGGGCCGGAACAGGTCAGTGGCTCCTAGGTTGCCAGCTGGGTTTCCACGGGGCACCGTCTTTCGTGTCCGACAGTGGGCTTTTGCTACCCCCCCTTTTGCAGCATTGTGCTTTTAGCTGGGGAGGCTGCACAGGAGAGATTCTGTTGCATTCTCCTGTCTGTTCACATTGTAGTCTGCAAGATAAGTTTAGTTCATTTTGGTTCCATTGCTGAGTCATGGCTTGGACTTCAGCGTGTACTGCTTGCAGATGGCCTTTATAGGCCTTGGCCGTGTAATTGTATTGCTGTCAGCCGGGGCCATTATGAAGAGAGCTTCTGCATGTTGGAGTTTTCCTACCAGCTCCTCTCTGGCATCTGCTCCAATTGCTCTCTTCGCTCAGTCTGTGTTGCAAAGGACTCTTGTAGCATTCTTCTCCTCCTGTAGCTCCTGGCCCTCTTCATTCGCTGTCATTTGCAGGTCCAGCTGGTCTAGGCGGTTCTGCACGTGCTCCTGGCTCTAGTAGGACGATCTGGTCGTGGTCACCGATGATCCTGACTGTGCACTTCAGATGAGTTTGTTGGCTCTCTGTAGTTGTAGCTCTGGTTTAGATCGTGGTCCCTTCGCCAGTTTAGGTCGTCCGACCAACAGCTCTGAGCGCAGTTGCCGTGTGCAGATGTTGGTCCCAGGCAGGAGTCCGTCGCATTGCTTTGCCTGGTCTCTAGCTGGTCTGGCAGGTGACAGGACTGGATGGTCTGGACATGCTGGAGCACTGGGGGCAAGGGAGAGGAGCACAAAGAGGCCAATGGAAGTCCCTACAAGCTTAAGTGAGCTCTATAACACTTATATGTCATGTGTTGTGCAGCTAACTGGGGTGATCAGCCAGTGGCGCAACTTAAACACCTATTTATCCTGGCAGTGAATTGGCGGGGTGGATAGTGTGTGTGTGTGTGGGGGGGGGTATGTGGGTACAGGGAAAGAGTCTGAGCAAATGTGTTCATAGGTTGAAACTTAGGGGGTCATTCTACTGACTGGGGTAATTTACTTCATCAACACATTACTGAGAATTCCCTGATGGCTCATGCAGATTCAGTCGTCTAGAAAACTAAAGGTAAAACAGGACAGGATTAAAACAAAAATTAAAAGATAGAAGAGGGAACAGAGAGGGTTGCCTTACTTGGCTCAGCTGGTTGGCAAAACTAGAGTTATGACGGGGCATGCAGCTAGGGGGAGCTATGGTGTCATATAGGCTAGGGAGGCAGCTAAACTCAAAACAACATGGACAAAATAAACAGTTTAACGGGGGTGGAAGGGAGAGTTCCTACTTCTCTTTCCGCCTGTAGCAACTCAGTAGGGGCTGTACCTTATTTAAAAGACCTGGACGTGAAGTGAGGGCTTCCAGGTGGGTACCAGTAAAGCAGGTCCAACTCTCCGGCCTTTCTGGATACACAGCGGCAGACCCCTCAGATCCCTTGCCCTACACGCCACCCAGGTGCGACCACACAAACAGTCACAACTCTCAGCCCAACCTGGCGGTACCTAGTAAGTAACCGACTGACGGGCACAGAGAAAATCTGGATTTAACCCGCGGGTGCCACTCACAACAGACATTGCCCATAGGCTTTTCTTCCTGCTAAGTGGCACTTCCCGGCGTTATATACCCCAAAATTGCTGCAGTGCACCAGTCAGCGCTATTGGTCCCCACTCGCACCGGAGTGCCAGTGGCTGAAGTCTCCCTGCATGCCGTCACCTAGAGTGCGGGGACTGAGGTATCCGAGGCTATCCGCCACCAGTGCCAGGCACGCCAGGACAGCCAAATCCACCCACCAGACACCACTGAGGAGAGAGACGTCACTTCACTACACAGGTGCCTTAGAGGAAGTGCTACCTATAGAGAAACACAAAGGCTGAACAGGGCTAGGGTTCATGGCATAGCTGGAAATAACCCAGAAGAGCAAAATAAAAGGTCAAAACTTTAAGATTTGTGAATTAATTATATTCGCCCAGTGAATTAATTAAAATCAAATTTAATTAATTATGTTCCTAGATAGGGAGCAGTATAGGGAATAATGAGAAATGAAACAAAAAAGTAACATACAATATTGAAATAACTGAAAACAAAATTAAAACCACGTAAACCCGAAAACAAATTATTCTTATAATAATAATTAATTAAACTGAAAATCAAAATCAAAAGCAAATGAACAAAATAACTGAGAAGTCAAAACAACAAAAACGGAAATGAGAGAAGTTAAAAAGGGAAAAGACTGACTGAGAGGACCCACAAGGTGGCGTGGTCGAGCCACGCCAAAGGGAAGTCAGGGAGGAAGGGGCGGAGTTAGGAAAATGTTAGGCACTTCCAACATACTGCCCTCTGGTGTTAGTGGGATGTAACACCCTACCCTAGACTTCAATGCGATTACGTCTCACGTTTAACTCTCGTTTTACACAAAGACTTTAACAATCACTTAAAAAAAAACATTCCAGCGGCAATTGCTGTTGACAAGAATTTACATCTAGAATATCGTAAAACACAGATAATGAAATTCAAACTGGGTCTACAAGAAAATGCTGCTGCAACATTTGACGTCAAATTGATATAAATTCAAATCCAATCGCCCTCGGGGGAAGCGTCACGGATGGTGACGTTTGATCTCGGCAGATCCGAGTTCCGCATCAGTTCGCTAGATGCCCTGACGCGCAGCAGGATTTATTCGCTGCCCAAACACTGTGTTAAAACACACAGTAACAAACAAACAAACAAACACAACGGGATTTCTTCGCCGTCGTACAATTAACTTGATCAAGATTTGTATCACACTCCCCTTTAAACGGTCGTCATCTACTGTTTAACTACAATATACAGTAAAATACATATACAGTAAAACAGAGTCCTTCTGCCTCGTCTACTCAAAAAGAGGAAACAAAAAAAGCACGCACTAGTTAGCTAGTCTAATGGTTAAACTTCAGGGAGCGGTGTGTCTTAGATGAAAAGCATTGGAACACGCCATGCTTCGACTACACAAAATTCGGCCGTGCATGAATTAGGGAGGAAATTCGCTCCACTATTTCCTTCGCGCTAACAAGAGGGTTTCTTCGCTCAGATTAGGGCGGTCAAACGATATCGGGACTCTCAATAAAAGATTTCTTCGTTTTATAGGGTCACATTAAATTTGCAGTTAGCTTAACCATCATTAACAAATACCTTGGGCTTTTCCTAAATAGGTCACAGAGGCTTGTTTCGGCGCAGTAATTTAAGGGAGCGAGTCTCGCTCTACCTTCTTCGCGCTAAAAGAGGATTTCTTCGCTCAATTTAGGGCGGTTAAATAGTAGCATAGTGCGCTATAAAGAGATTTCTTTGTCTTTATATCGTCACTAACTCTTTGACAGAGGCTGAGGTTTTCTCTGCGAGAAGCTCAAGAGTCTGCCAAGGATAGGTGGGTGGGTCCACACCTTCATTCATACATAAAGTGCCATTTAAGAGAGTATTCGGTTTCGGTAACACCCATAGAAACACACATGAATAGTCACTGAGTTCTGCTCACAAAACAAGGTTTAAAACTGCCCGCGCATTCTCCACCAATATATGTAGCGTATTTCGGGTAAACTATGAGTTTAAACACAGTAACCTACAAATAATTAATAGTGATTAACCATTAATTATTTTATTCACTTTACCTGATGCAGCAGAGCTAATAACAGCGACAAACTAAATACACTCGCCCACCGAGTGATCAGCAGATCGTATATCAACTCTAAGAAATATTACTCCCCTGGCCTGGAAAAACAATATTCTTACTGTAGTACAGTAGCCTACCACTTCAGAAATCTTAACGAAATCAAGCAGTTTAAGTGACGTTGATATGTGATAAATAAACAAAGAAACAATTCGAGCGTGGATACACATGCGGTTTATTTATCTACACTACGGGGGAACTAAAACCAACTACTAACAAGGACCAAACATTAACAAACAAACATAAAAGGATAAAACAGTAGAAAATGAAAGAAAATGGATAAAGCAAAGAAAAGGGCAGTATTAAATCAGCTATTCACATCTGCACGAACCATCAAGGACAAATCTCCTTATTTAAAAGGGGCAAAGCTTATACGCAACCGGTTAGCAATAGTTCAGATACTTGCATTGGCTTCTTTGTTTCTCGGGACACGTGCTGGCGCGCGTATCAAAGGGTCCTGATGCGTTCAGAGTGAGCCGTGAGTCCGTTGATTTAGCTGACACAAACTGCTGGAAGAGGCTATCTCTGAGGAGAGACAGGTCTCGAGAGGTTGAAAGAATACGAACGCACACAAGCGAACGAACATACACAAAAGAGCGAGCTTTCCTGAGTGTTCAGATGTTTTAACACAGAGGGCATCACGCCCCTCCAAGGTGGGCGATCCAATGTGATGATATAGTTTTGGGCGCGAAAACATGTTTCTTTGTCCGGCACACTAACTCATTTGCATTTATGGTCGCCTGGGAGTTTGGAGCAGGAATAGACTTAGAATAGAATAAATGTTCATGCTCACTTCTTAGTCATGTTTTTCTTGGTCCTGTAGCAGAGTCATGACAAGCCTTTGGTTATGTGTGGAGAGAAACATATTATTACGGATGTAACCTCGGTTCCCTGATGGAGGGAACGAGACGTTGTGTCGAACCGACAGAATGGGGTTTGTCTTGAGAACCTATCATCTTCTGAGTATTTAGAAAAGGCCAATGAAAATTGGCGAATGAAATTTGCATGCCGGGCTCCTCCCCGGATGTCCGGGTATAAGAGGGAAGCCGGCGTGCTCATTCATTCACCTTTGGTCTGAGGAGCCTAAAGCATCCTCCCCCGACCGCTGGGGTGGGCGGCCAGTGTTGTGGCATGAGGGACACAACGTCTCGTTCCCTCCATCAGGGAACCGAGGTTACATCCGTAACCAAGACGTTCCCTTTCTGTCGGTCTCTCAACGTTGTGTCGAACCGACAGAATGGGGTTCCTATGGAAAACGCCACAGCACTGAGCCGCGTCACAATCTCTGCGGAGCGACGTTGACTGGCCTGGGCGAGTCAGACGAACACGCTAGCGCGAAATTATGACCTTCCAGTGGAGAGGAAGGGGGACCCAGAGCTTTCCACAAAAAGTTGGGAAGCCCCCTAACGCCGGCCGTCACAGGCGGAGGCCTAATTCTCTAAATGGCGAGAAGCCGCCCGGCACCGTTCGGGCCACTGGGTAAGCATTATTCCCCCTGGGGGAAAATGCTGCAGAGGCCACTACCTACCGTAGGGAGGAATTAGTGGAGACACCACATGGTCTCACCAACAGGGGAGAACTCATAGGAAGAAGTGCGGCAGGAGAACCGCAAGGTGGGAGTCCACCTGGGGAGGTCATGGGTTGCCAAGGTGGGAACCAATCATGAGGATACATCAGACGGAACAGCCCACGGAGGGGGTGTTACCACGTCTGGAGCACTAGGTCCGGTAGAGCTATGAGGGGCATAACTCAACTGTTCCCCGGCCTAAGGGGGCAGGGCTGCTCTGCCCAGCCTGTCCCCTGGAAGGGTGCTTAGTGATGGATGGAATGCCTGTTCTTTACCCGAGGGGAAAGAAGTGAGGCTGGATCGCCACTGCTACTCCCGAAGGGGGAAGGGCTTCCGCAGGCGTACGCCCAACAGCTGCCGGTCCTACCTGTTGCCCTGCAGGACGCGGGCTGACACCGGTTCAACGCGGAGGTTGTAGAACCTCGCGAAGGTATTGGGCGTAGCCCAACCCGCAGCTCTGCAGATGTCTTCCAGAGAGGCGCCCTGAGCCAGTGCCCACGAGGAGGCGACACCCCGAGTGGAGTGCGCCTTAACTCCTAAGGGGCAGGGGCGATCTTGAGACCGGTATGCCAAGGATATGGCATCCACGATCCAGTGCGCCAGTCTCTGTTTGGAGACAGCTCTCCCCTTCTGCTGACCTCCAAAACAGACAAAGAGCTGCTCAGAGCTTCTAAAGCCCTGCGTGCGGTCCAAGAAGAGGCGCAGAGCGCGTACTGGACACAACACGGAAGGGGTTGGGTCTTCCTCCCCGGTGGGGAGCGCTTGCAAGTTCACCACCTGGTCCCGGAAGGGAGTGGTGGGAACCTTGGGCACGTAGCCGGGCCGTGGTCTCAGGATAACGTGAGAGTCTCCAGGCCCGAATTCTAGGCAACCCGAGGACACAGAGAATGCTTGTAGGCCCCCTACCCTCTTGAAGGAGGCGAGCGCTACCAGGAGGGCCGTCTTTATCGACAGGCGAGAAAGATCGGCCTCCCCTAGGGGCTCGAAGGGGGGCCTCTGGAGACCCTCCAGGACCACTTCGAGGTCCCAAGAGGGTACGGGGCGCGGGCGAGACGGATTCAACCGTCTCGCGCCCCTCAGGAACCTGGTGACCAGGTCGTGCTGTCCTAGAGACTTACCAGCAACTGGGTCGTGATGTGCGGCTATAGCGGCAACATACA
>NC_079898.1:228766-230693 GCF_024868665.1 Triplophysa rosa | reverse complement strand
AACGTACCTGCATACACAATCAGGTTTGGTGTCTTTTGACACCTCGGATGATTACTCCCCTTCTTTTCTTTTCCTCTTGGTTTCGGCTTATGTACCATGTTTTTTTCCGTTATGTATGTTTGTGTTTGAATGTTCACAGTTTTGTATATAGTTGTGTTCTCATGACGACCACACAATTTTATACTAAAATGTTGCTACTTGAGAATTCGTTACATCAACGCAAAATGATTCTACAGAAATGGACCAAACAACTTTAAAAATTTGCTCATGGAATGTACGGGGCATGCATCACCCAATTAAGAGGAAAAAAGTTATTCCCTTTTTGAAGAATAAAAAGGTGGATATAGCTTTGCTTCAAGAGACTCATATGGAAGATGCGGAGCATATAAAGCTCCGGAGAGACTGGGTGAGTCAGGTATTTTTTGCATCTTTTACCTCAAATAGTAGGGGTGTGTGTGTATTCTAATTAACAAAAAAAATTGTTTTGTATTGGACACTTGTGTTAAGGACAAGGGGGGGGGATATGTTCTGATAAAAGGTCTACTTTTTGGGGATTATATCTCACTTATGAATGTGTATATGCCTCCGAACCATCCCCCTGACTTTATCTCTAAAGCATTTTCCCAGCTGGCTGAGTGTTCCTGTACACAATCTGTAGTGGGGGTGATCTAAACTGCCTAATGGATCCACTTTTAGATAAATTTCCACCAGGGGGCTCTCTTCCTTCTAAGCGAGCTAAGCTGATAGCTTAATTTTGGTGATAAGGTTTCACATATTTTTCAGGAGTTCATAAGAGCAGCTCAAGGATTGATTATTTATTTACCCCTAAAGCTTTTTTATCTTCAGTTGTTTCCTGCGAGATTGGCAATATTGCTATCTCAGATCATGCACCATTGTTTATGGGATTTTTGCATGGTGACAAATTGCCCCAGTCTGGTAGATGGAGATTTCATCCTTACTTATTGAAAGACCCCAATTTTGTTTCGTATTTTAATTCTGAGTATAAATTCTTTTACGCAATTAACAATACATCAGAGGTTTCCCCCTCAACATTGTGGGAAACCTGTAAATCTTTTTCTCTGGGCCTTGTCATTGCATATGAAAGTAAAAAGAAATGAGAAAGTCTAGAAAAACAGCGGGCATTAGAATTGCAGTTGTCAGAGGCCGAGGAGGAGTATAAACAAAACCCATCCAATACCATTCTAAATAAAACTTCGGCCGCAAGGGCTGCACTTAACTCTTTTCTTACTCAGAAGGCACATCAGAATATCTGGTTTGCTAAACAAAAGTTGTATGAGTTTGGTAACAAACCAAGCAAATATTTGGCATCCCTGGTGAAAAAGAGAGCCGACTCACAAAATATTTCATGTATTAAAGAATCTTCTGGCCAAAAAATATTTGATAGCAAGAGTATTAATCTTACATTTAAACAGTTCTATGCTGATTTATATACCAGTGAAAAAATTGTTAATAGAGCAGAGTTGATTGAAACGTTTTTCTCAAAAATCAGTTTACCAAAAATTAGTGATGTACAAAGAGAGAACGTCTTGGTTACGGATGTAACCTCGGTTCCCTGATGGAGGGAACGAGACGTCGTGTCGAACCGACAGAATGGGGTTTGTCTTGAGAACCTATCATCTTCTGAGTATTTAGAAAAGGCCAATGAAAATTGGCGAATGAAATTTTCATGCCGGGCTCCTCCCCGGATGTCCGGGTATAAGAGGGAAGCCGGCGTGCTCATTCATTCACCTTTGGTCTGAGGAGCCTAAAGCATCCTCCCCCGACCGCTGGGGTGGGCGGCCAGTGTTGTGGCATGAGGGACACAACGTCTCGTTCCCTCCATCAGGGAACCGAGGTTACATCCGTAACCAAGACGTTCCCTTTCTGTCGGTCTCTCGACGTTGTGTCGAACCGACAGAATGGGGTT
>NC_079898.1:168351-226815 GCF_024868665.1 Triplophysa rosa | reverse complement strand
GGGGGTAGGTCGCTCAGGATCTCCTCGTCCCGTCCAGGGGCCAGACATGGAGGCTCCAGAGGTCTGGCCTGGGATGCCAAAACGTGCCCTTCCCCTGAGAAAGGAGGTCCTTCCTCAAGGGAATCGGCCAGGGGGGAGTTGTTGTCAGGCTCACCAGCTCTGAGAACCAAGTCCGGTTGGGCCAATAGGGCGCAACTAGTAGCACTTGATGCTCCTCTTCCCTGACCTTGCACAGGGTCTGTGCAATGAGGCTCACTGGGGGGAAGGCGTACTTCCTCTTGTCCCTCGGCCAGCTGTGCGCAAGGGCATCCGTACCGAGGGGACCGTCGGACAGGGAGTACCAAAGCGGACAATGGGTGGAGTCCGGGGAGGCAAACAGGTCCACCTGCGCCCGGCCGAACTGCTCCCATATGAGCTGAACCGCGTGAGGGTGTAGTCGCCACTCTCCGCGAGGTGACCACTGACGAGAGAGCCGATCTGCTGTCTGGTTCAGGTCGCCCGGGATGTGTATGGCTCACAGGGAGCTGATAACGTGCCCGGTCGCACGTAACACTGACCGGGCACGCTCTGTAGTCAGTCGTGGTGTCATGGAGACAGAGTCGAGTTCCATACCGAGAAAGGAGATGCTCTGCGCGGGGGAGAGCTTGCTCTTTTCCCAGTTGACCTGTAGCCCCAACCGATCTAGGTGCCGGAGCACCAGGTCCCTGTGTGTACACAACAGATCTCGCGAGTGAGCCCAGACGAGCCAGTCGTCGAGATAGTTGAGTACCCGCACACCTTCTTCCCTGAGGGGAAGAAGGGCAGCCTCCACGACCTTCGTAAAGACACGTGGAGACAGGGACAGACCAAATGGGAGGACCCTGTACTGATATGCCCGTCCCTCGAACGCGAACCGCAGGAACAGCCGGTGTCGAGGGAGGATCGAGACATGAAAGTACTCATCCTTCAGGTCGATTGCCATGAACGAGTCCTGATGCCTGACGGACGCCAGGATGCGCTTCTGCGTGACCATCCTGAAAGGCAGCTTGTGTAGGTGCCTGTTCAGAACACGCAGATCCAAGATAGGGCGCAACCCCCCGCCTTTCTTGGGGACAATGAAGTATGGGCTGTAGAACCCGCTGAACATCTCGGCCGGTGGGACGGGCTCGATCGCTCCCTTCACCAGAAGGACCTCCTTCTGTCCGGGTATAACCTCCGCCCGAAGTACGGGTGCATCCCTGCCTCTGACTGAGGTAAAAAGGACGCCCCGGAACTTGGGCAGACGTGTAGCGAACTGAATCGCGTAGCCGAGACGGATCGTCTTCCTCAGCCAGCCTGACAGTCTGGGAAGCTGAGACCAAGCTCCCAGAAACCGAGACAGGGGGACTAGAGGTTTGATCTGCTTCATCGCCCCCGCGGAGGGTGGTTCGATGGCTAGCAGTACGGATTCCTTGCCGGGGGAGGTCCCCCGGGGAGGAGATCGGCTCTGCTGTTTTTCCTGCCTGGCGACTGTCCAGCTCAACGCACTGTCTGTCTGAGAGTGCTGAAGGCTGGTGTTTATACTCGACATTGCGCTTCGTCGTGACGCAACATCGAGTTGCCGTCCACCGTCGACCAGAGGGTGGGAACGGCTGTGAAAACCCAGGGAGAGAGGAAACTCTTTTTGTGAGGAAGTGGGCGCTGGCCCCCAAGGGGGGACCAGCTGATGGTAGGACAGGGCAGGAACCGTCCCTATCCGACCCAGCGATGTGGTGGCTGGAATCGGGCCCGGTCTCAATCTCCCTGGGGTCTCTCCGTCAGGGCCGCTTCTGCTTTTGTGACGGCTGCTGACGGGGAGGCAGTTTCCTCTTTGACGTCCTTTTCCGGGAGGCAGCCTGAGAAGGGGGAACTGGAGCCGGATTCGGAGTCAAAGAGGGTTCGAGGCTGCCGGGAAGCAGACGCTGCTCGGGATCTCGAAGGCCTGACGGCGGCCGAGTCACGGCGGGGCAGGATGTGTCTGATAGCCTCCGTCTGCTTCTTCACCTTTGAGAACTGCTGAGAGAAATCCTCAACGGTGTCACCAAACAGCCCTCCCTGCGAGATGGGGGCGTCGAGAAAGCGAACCTTCTCGGCGTCCCGCATCTGCGCAAGGTTGAGCCAGAGGTGCCTCTCTTGGACCACCATGGTGGACATCGCCCGACCCAAGGCCCGTGCCGTCACCTTAGTCGCCCGTAGAGCGAGATCAGTGGCGGTACGGAGTTCCTGCATAACCGTTGGGTCGGTCTTACCCTCGTGGAGCTCCTTCAACGCCTTGGCCTGGTGGACCTGCAGGATGGCCATGGCGTGGAGGGAGGAGGCGGCCTGACCCGCAGCCGTGTAAGCCTTCGACACCAGCGATGCCGAAAACTTACACGCCTTGGATGGGAGTCTAGGCCGAGCCCTCCAGGTGGCCGCTGTCTGCGGGCATAGGTGCACCGCGACAGCACGCTCCACCTGGGGGATCTCGACATAGCCCCTGGCCGCCCCACCATCGAGGGAAGTAAGGGCGACTGAGCCTTTCTGATTGGAACGAGCCGTGAGGGGCGCGTTCCAAGTCTTACTCAGCTCCTCATGCACCTCCGGGAAATACGGGACCGGCGCTGGGCGCGGCTTGGAGCCGCGCTCAGACCCCAGGTACCACGTATCCAACCGCGAGCGCTGGGGTAAAGGCGGTGCTGTGCACTGCAGCCCAATGCTCGCGGCGGCCCGGAAGAGCATGGTTGACATCTCAACGTCCGCTTCTTCCTGGGCTCGACCCCCCGGGGGAGGGAGCTCCGAGGAATCGTCGGGGTCGGATGCCAAGAGGTCGCCCTCCGATGCTGCGATCGACATCTCATCTTCGTCACGCACTCCCGAGTACGTGGCGGAGGAACAAGACGGGGTAGGACCGTCTCTTAAGGGATGGTCAGACAAGCGTGACGGGGCGTGAACGGTCCGTGAGCCTGTGGCTGGCGGTCTAACGTTCACGGTGATCCCCATATCACCCCCGGTGTTAACTGAAACGGGCGGCAGGGCCGTAGTCACTGCCGTCACGGATCGGGTAACAGACGAGGTGGTGGCTTTACCCATAAAGAATACAGCCACCCGTGACCGCAACGTCTGGATAGGCATCTTCCCGCAGTGCGGGCAAGATGTATCCACGAAGGCTGCCTCAGCGTGCTGGAGACCCAAACACGTGAGACAGACATCGTGTCCATCCCCTTCCTCAATGAGCGCGTCGCACCCAAGAGAACAGCGGGACATGCCACGCTGGAGAAATTTGCTCTTTTAGAAAAAAAGTGCTCAGACACTTCTGGAACTGCCGAGACGCCCAGGGGAAAGTCGCTGCAGGAAGGGACCGTCCGCTGCACCACGTCGTAGATTCCAGCAGGATACCAGCGAAGAACTGGAAGATCAGCGAAGATCTGGAAGCTGCTCATCAGATGCGTAGGCTCTGAAGAACAAAAGGTGAATGAATGAGCACGCCGGCTTCCCTCTTATACCCGGACATCCGGGGAGGAGCCCGGCATGCAAATTTCATTCGCCAATTTTCATTGGCCTTTTCTAAATACTCAGAAGATGATAGGTTCTCAAGACAAACCCCATTCTGTCGGTTCGACACAACGTCGAGAGACAGACAGAAACGGAAGTTAAATCAGCCTATAGATAAAGAGGAGCTAATGGAGACCTTGCAAATTACGCAATCAGGGAAGGCACCGGGACCTGATGGTTTTAGTGTAGAGTTTTATAAAGAATTTCACTCTCTGATGCTGGAACCGCTGCTCCAGATGTTACATTTTTGTTTTGAACAGTATTCTCTACCCAGATCTCTTAGAGAGGCCAATATTAGTCTTATCCTTAAGAAAGGAAAATCAGAGTATGAGTGCTCATCATACAGACCTATTAGCCTTCTAAATACAGATTTTAAATTGCTGCTTTGAGACTAGAGAAGATATTACCGGGAATTATAAAAGCTGACCAAACTGGGTTCATTTATGGCTGCTACTCTAATGAAAATATGAGAAGATTACTTAATATTATTCAGTTAGCACAATATCAAAAATTAAATAGTATGGTTATTTCTTTAGATGTGGAAAAAGCTTTTGACCGGGTTGAATGGGAGTTTTTGTTTTATACACTGAATTTATTTCAATTGGGGAATAATTTTATTCGATGGGTAAAGATAATGTATGATAGTCCAATAGCTGCAGTTATTACGAATGGTAGGCGTTCATAGAATTTCAGTTTAGAGAGGGGCACCAGGCAGGGCTGCCCTCTGTCGCCCTTGCTTTTTGCAATGGTTATTGAACCCCTGGCTGAGGCAGTGAGATGCAATCCACATATTTCTGGCATTCTAGTTAATGGTAAACACCATAAAATCGCTTTGTACGCGGATGATATTCTTCTGTTTGTTACCCGACCGGAGGAGTCTGTTCCAATGATTATGGAGGTCATCGAACAGTTTAGTGAGATTTCGGGTTATAAAATTAATTTTTCCAAATCAGAGGCTATGCCTCTAGGGAGGCAAAGGTCTCTTACCCCTCCAGCCTCTTTTCCTTTTAAATGGGTGAAAAAGGGCTTTACCTGTCTTGGAATATTTGTCACTCCGATGTTACAGCAAATGTATAAGACTAATTACGACCCGTTCCTACGACGAGTACATGAGGATCTGCATAGATGTAGAGATCTCCCCTGCCGCTGTCCATGTTAGGAAGAATAGCTCTTATTAAGATGATAATCCTGCCCCGTTTTCTGTATTTATTTCAAATGATCCCAATTCTCCTAAACTCAATCACGGTCAAACACATAAATGGCTGGTTCAGCTCGTTTATTTGGAGTCGGAGGAAACCAAGATTGAAATTTGCTAAGATGCAACTACCTGGTAGCAAGAGGGGCTTTGCAGTTCCGGATGTTAGGTTGTACCAGCTTGCCTCCCAGTTTCGCTATATTTTTGAGTGGGTGAGAAATGACCCGGAGTCAGTCTGGTTAGACATTGAATCACTCAACTTAGTTGATGGGCTGCCAATCTCACTGGCCTCTCTTCTCTTTGCTCTAGATGTTAAAAGAATATCTGGCTTAGGGCAGAACAGAATTGTCTGTAATACTTTACGAGCGTGGAAATTAATCAGGAGTTGGGAGGGAAAAGCTAAAACTCTGTCGTCTATTACTCCGGTGCAAGGAAATTTTGATTTTCAGCCAGGGATAATGGATAATGGTTATATTTTGTGGAGGGGTCTTGGTATAACCACTATAAAAGATCTGTTTGAAAAAGAGGTGCTATTATCATTTGAACAGTTGCGAGCTACGTTTAAATTACCCCAAAATAAATTTTTCAGATATTTACAAATTAGAAGTTTCATCAGCATTAGAAGAACATCAGCCCTGAATTTTCCAGCTGCCCAACCCCAACAGAACAGGTGCTCCTGAACAATAGCTCAAGGAGGTCACTAATAAAGCGGTGCTATGAGGCCCTCCTACAAGGAGCAAAAGTCAATACTGAAACAACCCAAACTACTTGGGAGCAGGATTTGGGGATTTCAATTGATGCAGATAGTTGGACACAAATTTGGCAGCATGCTGGCAATATATCAATCTGTAATAGAACTAAAGAACTGCAGTACAAACTTCTACATCGACTTCAAATTACTCCTCTGCGTAGACATAAGTTCAACTCAAATAATTCACCTTATTGTCTAAAGTGCAAGGTCGAAGAGGGTGACTTTGTTCACTGCACATGGAAATGTAGATATATTGGAGCTTACTGGGTACAGATTTGTAGGAGACTAAGTCTGATATTTAATACAGCATGTGACTTCAATCCACTGTATTTCTTGTTAGGTATTACTGATAATAATATAAAGAGTACTCCAAGCAGAAGGTTATTTAATGTCCTTACTTATGCTGCCCGTAAGAGCATTTTTCTTAAATGGATCTCTGATAAACCACCGACAGTTTCAGAGTGGCATAAAGTGATATTTGACTCACTACCACTGGAATATATTACCTATTGGTCAAAAGGGAAAATAGATATGTTTTACCAAATATGGACCCCCTTTTTTAATTATATAGGTCCCAGGAATTCACACATCATCTTGCAAAGTATTGGCAGGTCAACATAAACCTAAATTGTCTGGTTGTGAACTTTTATTATTATTATTATTTTCCTCGAGAATGTATGCATTTATGATGTATATTGGAATGCACTTGTGATCTGTGGTCATTGTATTATGTTCAAGAATAAAAGAAAAAAAAAACAATTAGGGAAGTTTCACCTTTCATTGAACCTCCTCGCTGTGTGTTTCCAGATGTCCTCTGTTGGAGTTGGCATGTAAGTGTCCTTGAGCTGAAGCCAGATTTGGTCACAGGTCTCCCTCACAATCATCCCTACAGTGCTGATGCCCAACCTAAAACTGCTGGCGATGGTGGTAAATGAGTTCCCGGTGCTCAGATACCTAAAATATGCAAATATTATAGAACATTATAGCATATTATATAGCACACAAAATAACGGTGTTGTTTGGTGCTGTGATTTATATACAGTTTTTGTATTGTAATATTACTATTATAATATTTTGTACGTTTAAAATGTTTGAAAAGATTATTCACAACCATTTAAGATAACCAGTTTTGATGTAATTATCATTACCAATGCATTATTCCAGTTTAACTTAATGCTTGTAACCAAACAGTTCTTGGACCCCCCTGATGACCATAGTAGGAAAAAATAGCTTTATACATTTACATATAGGCCTACATTGTATTTTGTCCTACTATGGTAGTCAGTGGGGTCCAAGAACTATTTGGTTAAACATTCTTCCAAATAATTCCTCTGTCTTCACAGATTTGGAACAACTCGAGGGTGACAGAATTTTCATTTTTAGGTGAACTGTCCCTAATGTAAAACTCGTCCGATGCCACAGTTTGGTGCGTGTGTGTGTCCACACCTTAGACATACTGCCAGTCTCTGTTCAGGATCAATTGGTTCACGGAAATTGGTGGTCTTCTTTTTAATATGTGGCTTCAGTATCGCTAGCAAAGCATCAAACTGAGCAACTGACATCCTGAAGTAAATTTTAAATCGGTCAGGATAATCCCGCAGTTCCTTGATAAGGAGGTGGAACTCTCCTTCCTCGTTACGTAACCTCAGGACTGGATGGACCCAATATTTCCTCTTTGATTTTCTCATTTTAAGAAGAGAGAGGACAACAAAATCGTCATCACTGCTTGAAGACTCCATTTTGTATTGTTTTGCGATTTTCTTTTCACAACGGATTAATAAATACGCACTGGACTCAGTGTGCAAGGTTTCTGTCCGTGACGAATTTTTAGGATGACGAATACGAAATAACGTATACGAAAATTTCGGATTGTATGTGCAAAGACCTTTAGATTTCAGCTTTTGCTTGTTTCTAGTAAAATCTTGCTCAAGATTTTACTAGAAACAAGTGATAGCTATAAAGCCCAAGTGCATGTTCAGTTAGATTGTTGTGTTAATTTTAAGACTGATACCACACCTAAAAATTTCAATTTCAAGAACCTTGAGAAATGCATGCAGACTCAATCATAAAAAAACAAAACAAAAAAACAATCCTTTCTCAAGGTTCTTGAAATTAGAATTTTTAGGGGTGGTATCAGTCTTAAAATTAGCACAACAATCTAACTGAACATGCTCCATATTTGGCTCTATAGCTATCACTTGTTTCTAGTAAAATCTTGCTCAAAATGAGTTAACATTTACTTGCCTAGACCAAAGAAGATACATTTTCTTAAATTAAGATTTATAGTCTAATATGCAATGTATTTTATAAGACTATTTATCTTTAATGGCAAAAAACAAGACACATTTTCTAGAAATAAGCTTTTTCAAACTTTCTTAGATTTCAGTTTTTGCAGTGCATAATGTGACTGTCCAGAAACTGGCGGCACCAAAAACTTCGGTCTGTTGTCTCTCTCTCTCTTCCCGTACACACCATATACACATACATACTTGCTTATGAAGGATCTGAGTTATAGTTAAACTTTACTTGGCCATTTGAATATTTAGTCATTGGAACAAGAAGTACACAACTCGATCAGTAATCATTAATTCTTTATTTACACATGCATCACATCTTTATTTACATCATTACTGATTTGGAGTGCACACAAATTAGTTTTGTTGTATCTGTTATTTATACATGTTTCTATTTTGAGTTTGAAGTTACCGGTGTGAGTGGTGTTGGTCTGGAGACGGGAATCTGAGGCTGTGTCCGAAATAGCCCCCTACACACTCATTCACTATTCCCTACATTAGTCCACTAATATAGTCCACTTAAAGTAGTGAATGAAAACGAGTGAATGAATTCGGACACAAAGTGTTTCGTAGTTCGGGCTTGCAGTATAATCTTTACGTAAATAACAGTAATTTTTATGTGTAAGTAATAGACACACAACAAATATTGTATTGTGTAAATAATACATATTTTCTTTGTGTAAACAACGCATTCACAACCAACATGGATTTTGTACAATATTTTTATTTGTGTAAAAAATGCATATATGTAAATATCTCAATTTATAATAAATCCATACTTTTTGTGACGTGCAGTGCTCCTGCACGAGCGTTTATGGACCAATTTCTCCTCAGAGACAAGTTGCTGATTCACTCACCGTTAGCGTGACCGTGGCCTTCTAAAATGTACAAAATCGTTGCATTGCTTATTCTTCAGCTTCTTTTATTGTGAAAAAAGTAGAGAAGTCAAACAATTTACAGACAACAATTACGATGTATGATCCTAAGACAGAGGCGTCAGCATCTTGTAAGTCTGTCAGGAAGTTAGCAAGCTTAAAGTAAACGCAATAGCTCTCTACCTGTATGGTCATTAACTGAATGTAAGAATTTCATAATAATAATGAAACAAGTGACCCCTAAACATTTAATGTGAAACAAACTGAACTTGAGCAATTATTAGTTGTATACATAAAATAAGCAGCAGCACTGTACATACATTACTTGGTTCTTTACTGTCAATTACTTTGTCCCAAAAACAAATAACGTATTCACCCAAAAATAAAAATTCTGTCATTATTTACTCACCCACTTGTCATTTCAAACCTGTATGATTTTCTTTCTTCTGCAGAACACAAAAGAGGATATTTTGAAGAATGTTGTTAACCGAACAGCGCCGGCACCTATTCACTTCTATTGTATGCACACGAAACCAATGCAAGTCAATGGTTATTGCCATTGCTAACAGTCTTCAAAATATCTTCTTTTGTGTTCTGCGGAACAAATACAGGTTTGCATGACAAGAGTGCGAGCAAATGATGCTTGGATGTTCACTTTTGTGTGAACTGTCACTTAAATGAAGAGCAAATGACTAAAGATGATTCAAAACGATAAGATCACATACATTATGTTAATGAAATGTTGTTACAAACATTTTAGATTGGATTGTCTCCCACCCACTGCTGCCACATCAACCATCACATCCCAGCCCTGTCAATGTTCTATGATGGAGTTAGTGATCTGAGACCTGACTACAGGCTGAAAAGCCAGACAATAACACATCTCTTCTCCTGTCTTCGCGGCCATTATCATCGTGGTCGTGTTCATTTTTGTGTTTTGGTTGGCAATTGGTTGGAAATTGGTTGGAAATTGGTTGGCAATTTCCTATCGTGTTGTATCCAGAACTTTCGACATACCCTGTTCCACTGTACATGAGGTTGTGCACCGCGTGGCCCAGAAGATTGTGGACATAAGAGCCAAAGTAATTCACTTTCCATCTGTTGAACAATTGCAGGACATTGGAGATGGATTTGCAAACCTTGCCAAATCTGCAGCTTTCAAAAAAGCTGTGGGTAGCATCGATGGATGCCAAATGAGAATCAAGCCACCTAGTACACATGCTCAGTGCTACCTCAACCGCAAATTGTTCTACTCAATCCAGCTACAAGCAGCTTGCGACCATCGTGGCAAGTTTTTAGACATATCTGTAGGATACCCAGGATCAGTTCATGATTCAAGAGTTTTGAAACCTGACAATTTTTTTATCCTTGGGGTTGGTGGGTACCCCTGTATCTCCCAGCCCATTCCTCTAATAACTCCATACAGGGAGCCAGTCACAAGTCCAATACAAGCCCAATTCAACCACCACCATTCCAAGGCACAAAGCATCATCGAGAGATCTTTTGGCATCATGAAATCAAGGTGGCGGAACATCTTCTTTAAAGCTTTGGAGGTTAAGGCAGACTTGCTGTGATTGCTTACTTGCTGTGATTGCTTGCTGTGCCATTCTACATAACATTTGTCTCACCAATTGTGACATTTTCGAGCCAGTTCAGGAAGCAGTTAAAAATAAACAATTTGCATTTATAGTTTTAATAGAAACTCTGTTTCTAATTAGGAAATTAGAGTACATGTAACTTAAAAATACAAATTTGGATTTGGATAGACAAGGTTCATCCAAATTGAAATGTGTAATATGGAAATTAAAAAATTGAGTTAAATTCAATTAAAAAAAATTTGAATTCTTAAAGTTAAGTAAATCACACACACAAAAAAATGACTACAGAAATGCTAAAATTAAGTAAACTCTATGTGCAAATTTTATTTCAACAGACAGAAAAATTAAGTAGTTTGAACAAAGGCTAGTCTAGTTCCCTTTCTGTCGGTCTCTCGACGTTGTGTCGAGCCGACAGATGGGGTTCGTCCCTGAGAACCAATCGCTTCCAACTTCTTAGAAAAGGCCAATGAAATTGGCGAATGAAATTTGCATGCTGGACTCTGCCCCGGATATCCGGGTATAAAAGGGAGACGGCGTGCCTCATTCAGTCACCTTTTGTTCTTCGGAGCCTTCGCTCATGACCAACAGACTTCGCTACAAGTAGCAACTTCAAGACTGCCGGCTCTACGACGTGATGCAGCGGACTGTCCCTTCCTGCGGCGACTTTCCCTGGGCGTCTCAGCGGTTCCAGAAGTGTTCAAGTTTTTTCTCTAAAAACAAATTCTTTTCTCTGGAGCAAATTTCTCCAGCGTGGCATGTCCGCAGGACTGCTCCCAGCCCTCTGTCCGACGCGTCTGTCTGTAAGAGAAAGGGGAGATCGAAATTAGGAGCGTGCAATAGCGGGCCGCCACACAGATTGACGAATTGCTTGATCGGCTAGGTTCGGCTCATTTTTTTTCGACATTGGATTTGACAAAAGGGTATTGGCAGATCCCCTTATCTCCTTTATCCAAAGAAAAAACAGCTTTCACTACGCCGTTTGGTTTACACCCATTTGTCACACTTCCTTTCCGCTTATTCGGAGCCCCAGCTACCTTTCAGCGTCTCATGGACCGCCTACTGCGTCCACATGCGGCATATGCCGCTGCTTACTTGGATGACATCATCATCTATAGTAATGATTGGCAGCGGCATATGCAGCATTTAAATGCGGTCTTGAGGTCGCTGAGAGGAGCGGGACTCACGGCGAACCCGAAGAAGTGTGCAATTGGGCGAGTGGAGGTTAGGTATCTGGGCTTCCACTTGGGTCACGGGCAGGTGCGTCCCCAAATTGATAAGACGGCAGCGATTGCAGCCTCACCGAGGCCCAAGACCAAAAAGGAGGTGAGGCAGTTCCTGGGTGACTGACCTCACTAAAAAGGAGGCACCAAATTCCGTCCAGTGGTCGGAGCCGTGCCAGCAGGCTTTCACCCAAATAAAGGCTGCTCTGTGTGGCGGTCCGCTATTGCACGCTCCTAATTTCGATCTCCCCTTTCTCTTACAGACTGACTCGTCGGACAGAGGGCTGGGAGCAGTCCTGTCCCAGGAGGTAGAGGGTGAGGAATGGCCGGTGCTGTACATTAGTCGGAAGCTCTCGAGGAGAGAGACTATGTACAGCACCATTGAGAAGGAATGCTTGGCAATCAGATGGGCCGTCCTCACCCTCCGCTATTATCTCCTGGGCAGGGAGTTTTCGCTCTGTTCGGACCACGCGCCCCTCCAATGGCTCCACCGGATGAAAGATACCAACGCGCGGATCACCCGTTTGTATCTGGCCTTACAACCCTTTAAGTTTCAGGTGGTCCACAGACCGGGGACCCAGATGGTGGTAGCCGACTTTCTCTCCAGGAGGGGGGGGAGGAGGCTGCAGGCCGGATGGGGCCCCGGCCTGAGTCGGGCGGTGGGGGTATGTGGCGAGGGGAGCGTGGTTTAGCGAAGTCTGAGGAGAGAGGGGCAGGAAACCGGCGGGAAATAAGTAGGTCAAAGGCTGATCATAAACACCTGTCTCTTGTTTCAGTGATTGGCGAGAAGAGGATAAAAACCAGCACAAGGGGAGAACAATGGAGAGGAGAGTTTGGCTGAGCTGAAAGAGGAACGAGCGAGCGAGAGATCGAAAAGAGCGGGAGAACGTGAAGGAACGAGAGAGCGAGAGATTCTGCCTGGAGGCATTTAAATATTATTTTCTTTTGTTTTGAACATTAAAATATCCTCTCAGCCACGCCGACCCTGTTTCCTTCCTTCCTTTTTATTTTAACCTCTTTACACCAACAAAGCCATGCAGGGTGAAATCGACTTTGGTTAGCAAGGCGTATGCGGCAGCGGGGCAGTCGGGGGCGTGTTTACACTCTGTGGCACTGCTTCAGACGTATCAGGCTGATGCACTGCAGGAATTAGTCGATACTGGGGTGGTGGCGGCGGATGTCTTACAAGCCGTCCGTCATGCTTTGGATGTTTCGCTTCGTGCTACTCGTGAGGCGGCCCGTTCTTTGGGCCGCTCCATGGGTGCTATGGTAGCCACTGAGAGGCACTTGTGGCTGAACCTGTCAGACATGAAACCATCTGACAGGTCGTTCCTTCTGGAAGCCCCGCTCCTACGGGTCTTTTCGGCAACACGGTTGACACCGTTGTTGAGAGATTCGAGGAGGCTAAGAAGCAGGCGGCGGCGTTCAAACTTTATCTCCCCCGCCGCGGACAGACTCCCGGGGCAGCTGGGCGGGAACAGCCACAGGCGTCTACTAGCCACCGTGAGCGCCAGAGGCAGAGTGTTGCTTCTCGAGCTCCACCCCAGAAGGCGTGGGGTTCGGGAAGATATTCCCATCCGCAGGCAGACAAACCTAGGACTGGGTCATTCAGGCGAGGAAGGCGGAGTACAAGAAAAAGTCCTGACAGCATGTCGGGACCTCTGAGGGCATGTCCCCCCGGGGAGCATCGGCTCGCACCTCATAATACGGTGCCTGTTCCTCCTCGGTGCCTTTGAGGAGTTATGCTGGCTCGGCCAGTCATGCCGAGCGGCAGCGGTCCCCAGGGTAATATCACCAGAGGCTGGTCCCGAGAGACTAGTCCCCTTAGTGGACCATTTAACAGCATGGAAAAGTCTGCCAAATGTGTCACGATGGGTCCTGCGCACGGTAGAGCAGGGTTACCGGATCCAATTTCAAGTCTGCCCGCCCCGCTTCAACGGGGTTTTGTACACCGAGGTGTGCCCCGAGCAGGCTCTGGTGATGGAACAAGAAGTAAAAACGCTATTGTGCAAGGAGGCAATAGAGATCGTTCCTCCTCACGAAATAAACTCGGGCTTTTACAGTCGGTATTTTATTGTTCCGAAAAAAGACGGGGGATTACGTCCGATTTTAGATTTTCTAAATCGGGCAGTGAAGCGACTCAAGTTCAAGATAGTGACTTTGAGACAGATTGTAGGACAAGTCAGATCCGAGGACTGGTTTGTCACGATCGATCTAAAGGACGCGTATTTCCACGTCTCCATTTTTTTTCATCACTTAAAGTTTTTGAGGTTTGCTTTCGGGGGCAAAGCATATCAATACCGGGTTCTTCCGTTCGGCCTGGCGCTGTCTCCACGCACATTCACGAAGTGTGTGGATGCAGCTCTAGCTCCGCTGCGCATGAAAGGCATTCGCGTGTTAAATTACATAGACGATTGGCTTATTCTAGCAGAGTCAGAACAACTGGCAGTTCAACATCGAGATGTTGTTCTCACACATATGAGAGAACTAGGGCTGAGGCTGAATACCAAGAAGAGTGTGCTTTCTCCAGCACAGAGAACCACTTTTCTAGGGGTAATATGGGTTCCCTTTCTGTCGGTCTCTCGACGTTGTGTCGAACCGACAGAATGGGGTTTGTCTTGAGAACCTATCATCTTCTGAGTATTTAGAAAAGGCCAATGAAAATTGGCGAATGAAATTTGCATGCCGGGCTCCTCCCCGGATGTCCGGGTATAAGAGGGAAGCCGGCGTGCTCATTCATTCACCTTTTGTTCTTCAGAGCCTACGCATCTGGTGAGCTTCTCTACGATCTGGGTGATCATTCTTTCTGCTGGAATCTACGACGTGGACAGCGGACGGTCCCTTCCTGCAGTGACTCTCCCCTGGGCGTCTCGGCAGTTCCGGAGGTGTTCGAGCAAATTTCCTTTTCTAAAAGAGCAAATTTCTCCAGCGTGGCTTGTCCCGCTGTTCTCATGGGTGCAACACACTCATCGAGGAGGGGGACGGACACAATGCCTGCTTCCAGTACGCTGGGGCAGACGTTGTGGATACGTCCTGCCCGCACTGCGGGCGGTGACGATTCAGACGTTGCGTCACAGGTGGCTGTGTCCCCCGGGACTCAGCCACCACCTCGTTTGCTCCCCGTTCCGTGGCGGCAGGACTACGGCCCTGCCGTCCGCTATGGCAAGCAGCGAGGGTGAGAAGAGGATTACTGTGAGCGATAATCCGCCAGCCACGGCTCACGGACCGTTCACACCTCGTTTCGCTCGTCTGACCGTTCCCCAAAAAAGACGGTCCGCCGTCTTATTCCTCAATCACGTATTCGGACACGATGCGTGATGATGAGAGGTCTCTTGCAGCATCGGGGGGTGACGTACTGCCATCCGACTCCGACGATTCTTCGGGCTCCCTCCCTCGGGGGGTCGAGCCCAGGAAAAAGCGGATGTCGAGATGTCGGCCATGCTTTCCCGGGCCGCCGTGAGTGTTGGGTTGCAGTGCCCGCACTGCCTCTCCCGGCGTTCGCGGCTGGCTACATGGCGCCTCGGGTTTGAGCGCGGCTCCAAGCCGCGCCCGCCCCCAGTGCCGTGTTTACCGGAAGTGCATGAGGAACTTTGCAAGACCTGGAACGCCCCTTCCGGCACGTTTCACGTCAAACAAAGTTCTGTCACCCTCTCTTCCCTCGAGGTTGAGACAGCTGGAGGATGCGTCGGTGTCCCCAGGTGGAGTTGCCGCCGCGGTGCACTCGTGCCCGTAGGTGGCGGCCACCTGGGGGGGCTCGACCTAGACTCCCGTCCAAAGCATGTGGTGTCTCGGCATCTCTGGTGTCGAGAGCTTACATTGCGGCGGACCAGGCTGCCTCCTCTCTCCACGCTATGGCTCCTGCCAGGCCAGGGCGTTGAGAGAGCTCCACGAGGGTAAGACCGACCCAGCGCTTATGCAGGAACTCCGCGCCGTCACCGACCTCGCTCTACGGGCGACCAAGGTGACCACGGGGGCCCTGGGTCGGACGATGTCCACACTTGTGGTCCATGAGGAACTCCTCTGGCCGATACTTGCGCAGATGAGTAACGCTGAGAAGGTCCGCTTTCTCGACGTACCCGTCTCGCAAGGGGGGGCTGGTTGGTGTTACTGTGGAGGGTTCTCGACAGTAAAAAGCAGTCCTCCGTGCCGCAACTCGGCCGCCTCGGCCGTCGAGTCCCGTGCACTGTCTGCTTCCCAGCAGCCCTGGTCCTCTTCAACGCCCTCCAGTGACCTGGAGGAGACAGCGAAGAGGAGACCATCGCCCCATCAGCAGCCGCGGGCAGCGGCTGTCATGGGATCACCTCAGGGGGATCGAGGCTACCATTGGGCCCGACCCCAGCCACAGCGCTGGAGGTCGGATAGGGACGGTTCCTGCCCCGTCCCTCCATCTGCTGGCCCCCTCTGGGGGGCTGGCGCCCACTTACTCTCAAAAAGGAGAGTTTCCTCTCTCTCTGGGTTACCTCAGCCGCTCTCACCCTCTGCACGACGGTGAACGGCAAACTCGACGTTGCGTCATGGCAAAGCGCAATGTCGAGTATAAACACCAGCCCTCAGCACTCTCAGTCAGACAGTGCGTTGAGCTGCGCAGTCGCCAGGCAGGAAATATGGCAGAGCCGATCTCCTCCCCGGGGGGCCTCCCCTGGCAAGGAATCCGTACTGCTAGCCATCGAACCACCCTCCGCGGGGGCGATGAAGCAGATCAACCTCTAGTCCCCTGTCACAGTTCTGGGAGCCCCCAGACTGTCAGGCGGGCTGAGGAAGACGATCCGTCTCGGCTACGCGATTCAGTCGCTACACGTCCGCCCAAGTTCCGGGACGTCCTTTTACCTCAGGCAGAGGCAGGGATGCCCCCGTACTTCGGGCGGAGGTCGCCTCCCTTCTGGTGAAGGGAGCGATCGAGCCCGTCCCACCGGCCGAGGTGTTCAGCGGGTTTTACAGCCCGTACTTCATTGTCCCTAAGAAAGGCGGAGGGTTGCGCCCTATCTTGGGTCTGTGTGTTCTGAACAGGCACCTACACTAGCTGCCTTTCAGGATGGTCACGCAGAAGCGCATCCTGGCGTCCGTCAGGCGTCAGGACTGGTTCATGGCAATCGACCTGAAGGACGCGTACTTTCATGTCTCGATCCTCCCTCGACATCGGCCGTTCCGACGGTTCGCGTTCGAGGGACGGGCATATCAGTACAGGGTCCTCCCCTTCGGTCTGTCCCTGTCTCCACGAGTCTTTACGAAGGTCGTGGAAGCCGCCCTCCTTCCCCGTTGGGAAGGAGGTGTACGGGTACTAACTATCTCGACGACTGGCTCAAGTTTGGGCACACTCTCGAGATCTGTGGTGTACACACAGGGACCTGGTGCTCCGGCACCTAGATCGGTGGGGCCACAGGTCAACTGAGATAAGAGCAAGCTCTCCCCGGTGCAGAGCATCCTCTTTCTCGGTATGGAACTCGACTCTGTCCTCACGGGCGGCCCCGCTCACCCCCAGGGGGGGGCGCGAGGACTAGCGCGCCCGGTCAGTGTTGAACTGCCTGAGATCAGACAGTCAGCGGTCCCCCTGTAACAGGAGGCTCCTGGGATTCATGGCATCCTCGGCGGGGGTGGCCCCCCCTCGGGTCGATGCATATACGACCGCTCCAACACTGGCGGCAGAGTCAAGTTCCTTGGAGAGCGTGGCACACCGGCAGCAGGCGTTGGTCACACGCTTTTCTGCCGACACACCCTAAGGGGTGCCGTGTGCAACGGGCAAGCAGTGTCGGGGCGGTGGACGGGCCCCCGCCTGCGTTGGCATTCAACTGCCTAGAGTTGTGGGTTGTGCTACTTGCATTGAGGGACTTCCTCTCGTGCAGGGAAGCACGTGCTGGTCCGGTCGGACAGCACAGCTGCTGTGGCGTATTCTTCACTCACAGCAGCTAACATGACTCGCCCGACGCCTCCTCCTCTGGAGTCAGCAGGTGATCAGCTCCCTGCGAGCCACACACATCCCAGGCGTCCTGAACCAGACAGCCGATGTGCTCTCTCGTCAGTTGACGCCTTGCGGAGAGTGGCGACTCCCTCCCCGCGCAGCCGGCTCATTTGGGGGCAGTTTGGCCAGGCACAGGTGGTCCTGTTGCCTCCCCGGACTCCTCCCATTGTCCGCTTGGGTACTCCCTGTCCGAGGTACCCTCGGCACGGATGCCCTTGCGCACAGCTGGCCGCGGGACAAGCGGAAGTACGCTTCCCCCCAGTGAGCCTCATTGCACAGGGCCTGTGCAAGGCCAGGGAAGAGGAGCATCAAGTGGTACTAGTTACGCCCCTTCGGCCTAACCAGGACTTGGTTCTCGGAGCTGAGGCTCTGACAACAACTCCCCCCTGGCCGCTCCCCCTGGCGGACAGCTTCCCCAGGGGAAGGGGCACGTTACGGCATCCCAGGCAAAACCTGGTCTCCATGTCTGGACGGGACGAGGAGATCCTGAGTGACCCACCCCCGGTCCGGTTGGGACGTCACTCAGGCTAGGGCTTCGGCCACTGGGCGGCTATACGCCCATAGGTGGCGCCTCTTCTCGTCCTGGTGCTCTTCTCGGCGAGAAGACCCGCGGAGTTGCTCGGTCGGGTACGAGCTGTCCCGTCCTCAAGAGAGACGGGGGAGTAACCTCTCCCCCTCCACACTGGGAATGTATGTAGCCGCTACGGCCGCTCATCATGACCCGAGTGCTGGGTAGCCTCTGGGACAGCACGACCTGGTCATTAGGTTCCTAAGGGGCGCGAGAGGGTGACCACCTTATCCGCGCTCCGTACCCTCTTGCGACCTAGGTGGCGGGCCTCAAGAGGCCCCGCCCCCTTCGAGCCTCTCGGGGTTGCCGCTCTTTCTCAGTCTTGATAAAGACGGCTTTCCGCATGGCGCTCACCTCCAAGAGGGTAGGGGATCTACAAGCACCCTCCGTGTCCACAGATTGCCTAGAACTCGGGGCCGGGATTCTCACGTTATCTTGAGACCCCGCCCCGGCTACGTGCCCAAGGTTCCCACCACTCTCCCGAGAGACCAGGTGGTGAACCTGCAGGCGCTCCCCACCGGGGAGGAAGACCCAACCTATCCGTGTTGTGTCCAGTACGCGCACGGCGCCTCTACTTGGACCGCACGCAGAGCCCAGAAGCTCTGAGCAGCTCTTTGTCTGTTTCGGAGGTCAGCAGGAGGGCTGTCTCCAAACAGAGGCTGGCGCACTGGATCGTGGATGCCCTCGTTAGGGCATACCGATCTCATTTCGCCCCTGCCCGTTGGGGGTGAGGCACACCCCTCGTGGGCACTGGCTCAGGGCGCCTCTCTGGCAGACATCTGCGGAGCTGCGGGTTGGGCTATGCCTAACAACTCCGTGAGGTTCTAATACCTACGCGCGGAACCGGTGTCAGCCCGCATCCTGGCAAGGTGTGGGACCGGCAGCCGGTAGGGCGTACGCCTGCGGAAGCCCTTCCCCCTCCGGGGGGAGCAGTGGCGATCCCGCCTCACTTCTTTCCCCTCGGGTAAAGAACAGGCATTCCATCCATCACTAAGCACCCTTCCAGGGGACAGGCTGGGCAGAGCAGCCCTGCCCCCTTAGGCCGGGGAACAGTTGAGTTATCTCCCACATAGCTCTAACCGGACCTAGTGCTCCAGACGTGGTAACCCCCCCTCCGTGGGCTGTTCCGTCTGATGTATCCTCATGAATGGTTCCCACCTTGGCAACCCATGACCTCCCCAGGTGGACTCCCACCTTGCGGTTAACTCCTGCAGTCCGCACATTCTTCCCATGAGTTCTCCCCTGATGGTGAGACCATGTGGTGTCTCCACTAATTCCTCCCTACGGTAGGTAGTGGCCTCTGCAGCTTTTTTCCCCCCAGGGGGGAATAATGCTTACCCAGTGGCCCGTACGGTGCCGGGCGGCTTCTCGCCATTTAGAGAATTAGGCCTCCGCCCGTGACGGCCGGCGTTAGGGGGCTTCCCAACTTTTTGTGGAAAGCTCTGGGTCCCCCTTCCTCTCCACTGGAGGGTCATAATTTCGCGTTAGCGTCTTCGTCTGACTCGCCCAGGCCAGTCAACGTCGCTCCGCAGAGATTGTGACGCGGCTCAGTGCTGTGGCGTTTTCCATAGGAACCCCATTCTGTCGGTTCGACACAACGTCGAGAGACCGACAGAAAGGGAACGTCTTGGTTACGGATGTAACCTCGGTTCCCTGATGGAGGGAACGAGACGTTGTGTCCCTCATGCCACAACACTGGCCGCCCACCCCAGCGGTCGGGGGAGGATGCTTTAGGCTCCTCAGACCAAAGGTGAATGAATGAGCACGCCGGCTTCCCTCTTATACCCGGACATCCGGGGAGGAGCCCGGCATGCAAATTTCATTCGCCAATTTTCATTGGCCTTTTCTAAATACTCAGAAGATGATAGGTTCTCAAGACAAACCCCATTCTGTCGGTTCGACACAACGTCGAGAGACCGACAGAAAGGGAACGTCTTGGTTACGGATGTAACCTCGGTTCCCTGATGGAGGGAACAAGACGTTATGTCCCTCATGCCACAACACTGGCCGCCCACCCCAGCGGTCGGGGGAGGATGCTTTAGGCTCCTCAGACCAAAGGTGAATGAATAAGCACGCCGGCTTCCCTCTTATACCCGGAAATCCGGGGAGGAGCCCGGCATGCAAATTTCATTCGCCAATTTTCATTGGCCTTTTCTAAATACTCAGAAGATGATAGGTTCTCAAGACAAACCGCATTCTGTCAGTTCGATACAACGTCTCGTTCCCTCCATCAGGGAACCGAGGTTGCATCCATAACCAAGACGATTCCAGGCACAGTTCGCATTGTGGTGAAAATAAAATAAAACCTTTTTATTTTAATGTAAATATTATATAACATTATATATAAAATGTAGCGGTTTTAGCTAACGTTATTATATTGATGAGCAAAGCTCACCAAATATGGTTCTCCACCAGATCTTTCAAGATCATATCCGTGAAATGAGTTATTTAAAACATCAATTTCAGTCAAGGAATTAGTTTAGCTCAAAGGAAAATGCGTATAATAATTGTGATCGAATATACATATTTTACAGTCTCTGATTAGTAATATGTAGCGGGACCCCCTCGCGGGCTACGCCAAAATGTAGTGGGAACGTCAGGGTGTAACCGAGTCTCATACGTTCTCAACACGAGACCTACTTACGACCAAAAAAAACCGACTACGCCACCTGGGAAGGTATAACCCCAGGAATAAACCTTTTTCTTTATCTCTAAAGCACACAGGTACGCACTCTAATAATTTAAGGTAGGCAAGAAGACATGGGTATCATATAAAAATAAAAAAGGGTTTTATTTAATAGAAATGCTTAAAAACAGTCTCACTCGTATGAAGCCACTCTGGGCACCCTTTAACCTGGAAGCTTGCGCTAAACCAGAGAATCCATAAACAGAATGACATAAACAAATCAAACGAAATCATAATAAATCACAAAAGAGAAAGAAAATAACTATTGGAACACAGTAACTGAAAACTGGTCACAATAGAAAAACAACATAAGAAAAACATTAAACAAAATCAACAAACAAAATGCACCAACCGACAGGGCTGAGATTACCCACGAGGATGATCACTATGACTAGCTTTCCAAAAATCACACTTCCACACACACCGTGAACTCAGATTACACACGCCTTCACTTCAAGGGTATCACACGGCAAACGGTGAAACAGCACTACCACCACTAAGAGTTCTTTTCACCCGTGGGCCCTCAGCTCCTGAAGGAAGATCAAAAACAAAATAAATAACTCCAATAATAATAAATGAAAATCAGTTAAATGGGGTCACTATTAAATCATAAAACAATAAAGAGTGCAAAAGGTACTACAATCAACAATGAACAAAATATATATAACAAGAAAAACGAAAGAAAAGAAAGGGCTAGCTCCAAACGGATCGCGAGGAGAACGGAACTCGAGGTAAAACCGACAGCGTGATCACCACGCCGTCTCCAGCAGATGTGGATAATCCTCTGCCCGAGGTACCAAATCGCAACAAACACGATTCGCCCCAGAATCCGAAAAACGACAGCAGTAGTTCCTCCACGTAGTACAAGTAGTCTCTTTACGTAAACGTCATATGGCAATGTTCTTGTAGTATACAGCAGAAGCAGCGACTGAGTTGCACCATTAATCGCCCCACACAAAGGAGGGGGGGGGCAAGACGAAACCCAAACACAATAATGGAGCAGAACAAAAAGGAAGGAGGGACGGAGAGAGGACCCTGTAGCAAATATAAATCACACAACAGGGTTACTAATAATTACATATACCCACTAGGATTTCCCACTAGAGATCATATGCTGAGCTTACCAAACAAGGATATACCAGTGTTTGCAATCAGGTCACGAGTCCGGATAAACAACTCGCTGCTAAACGAGAGCATAAAACAACTATACATTACTCGACCCGCCGCCAATCGTTAAATTCAAACAGCGCTAGACATTCTATTTACAACCAACAGCTTTCACATACCTGAAGGGAGTGCAGTCATTAGATCCATTTAGTAAAGCAACCGACGGAGAACTCGTAGGTGCATAAACAGGCTGAAACCACAGTCAACAGACATCAAAAGGGAGGATTCGGACGTGACGCACACCAGGCCATGGCCAACCAGCTCTCAAATAGCAAGCACTGAATACTGATTGGTGGTTGCGAGTGTCAATCACCACCAATTATCTAGTGCGCCTACAGCTGTACTAAATATACAACACGGATTAGCACAATTACTTTAACGTATATTGTAAGCACTCAATTTAACATGTACACATAACGTATTTATCATACTTACAGCTTGTGGTTCTGAGACGCTTGTTAGTCCAAATAAAGTTGGTATTGACTTATCTTTAAGGGTCTAGCGGCTGGCAAATCCCACGTTGAACTCGCCAAAATTTGAGAAGCAATCGTCGGTAAAATGACGAGCACATTACACAAGGTTGGAATTGTACTGCAGTGGTATCGTGCAGTACATGATAAAGGTTGGAATTGTACTGCAGTGGTATCGTGGGAAAAAAATGTAACCACTGATCCTTCACATCGTCATCCTTTGGCAGCGAAAACAAAGTACATTTGCGTTCACAGCACAAAACACAGCGTCCCCTCGACATGTTGTATACGCAACACTACCTGAAGTGCTAGTGGGCAGGTCAGAGTGTTCCTGTTTCACGGGAAGGCGGGGATTGTGCTGATGCATTACACTGTGACGTATCGATGTTACACTCAAAAGATTCGAAAGCCTAACGATTTGTTTGGGTGGTTCGGAGTCGACTCCTTACTTTGGAAGCCAATATCTTAATTTATCATGGACTTTTTGGAATAACAACTTTGCAGATCGTCAAAATTGAAGGAAAGCTACGTTACACACTGAAATGCCGGTAATTTTATGAGATTCATGAAACCTGCTCTTTAAAAGATATGTACAAAGTTGTTGTTTTGGAGTTTAATGACACTAAACCATTGACATCAGACTAAGAAACACACTGAACCACAAATGGAACATTGTGGTTGGATACTGTAAAGCAGAGGTTTCCAAACCCGTTCTGGACCCCTTGTACTGCACATTTTTTATGTCTCCCTCATCTGACACACCAGACTGCAAAATCTGAACTTGGTGTCAGATAAGGGAGGCACACAAAATGTGTAGTACTAGGGGTCCTCCAGGACAGGTTTGGAAACCTCTGGTGTAAAGTATCTGCAACCGCAGCAAAACAAAACACAACTATTCTGAGAAACCTGAAGGCGATGAGCTTCCTCATTTTTCCTCATAGATCTGTGACATCGCCCTCTCACTGTCACCTCATCAACAACTAAATTCGAAACTGTGTTGCAACAAAGTTTTGGAGAAGGAGTGCCACATTAAACAGGAATACGACTTTTATAGTACAAACCACAATATGTAGCTAACAGTAGGGTTAGTGGTCTATATTACAGTAACATCATGTAAAATACAGCTTTTCTATCTGCCAAAAAACTGACAGAACACTTAACGTTATTCAAGTACTTATCCTAGCACCTTCGCAACGCAAAAAGAAAACAAACACTTTGTCATGATTCAAGAAGGGTTTGGAGACTCAATTGCGGTAATGTAAAGACTTTTATTAAAGACAGTCCAGAGATGACGAGCAGACACCAGCCTCGAACACAGGACCCTCGTGAGTTCGTGGGGAGAGGGCTCGACCCAACGACACTCACGGTAAGAAGTTAGAAGAATCTGAACAGGACCCTTTTAATCCTCCCGATGTAAACGCTCAGCGGGGAGGTGCCTCGACCTGCAGAATCCGGAAGACGGCTGTGATCACTGAGAGAGTTGCCTGGTAGTGACGAGAGGCAGAGTCCGAGACGCCAGCAGGGTGCTGAGGGAGACAGAGGAAAATAACAAAAGGCCAAGGCACTGGAGCACAGAAGCAGAAGCTAATCTAAACTAAGACAAGGTTACTAGGACCAGAACTAGAACGCGCTAGACTGAGTCAGTCAGAGCTGGCAAAAACACGCAACGGTCTGACACAAGACGAGAGAATAAGAGAGATTAAATAGAGGGGACCTAATCAGCGGGAAATGAACAACAGGTGAATAATAATAAGGAGCCAGAGGGGACTGCTAATAGAGATCAGCTACAGGAGTGTAGGTGATGAGGTGATGGAAACCCAGTGAGGGGAAAGCCTGAAGGGGAGACACGGGGGCGGGGCTAGTGACGTAGACACCGAACACGTGGAGAGCCGTCAAGACGGTTCCCCATGAGTTCGACAAAACAAAACAAACACTCACACAAGACACAAAGGCCACGACAAGACTGAGATCACAACACACTTACCTTCATAATCAAACAGGTACTGTTCAACGAAGAATTTGTATCCTTTATCTAGCTTTGATCTTGTCGTTAGCGAAAATTTGTCTGCAAGACATTGTACATCATCTAGCCGTATTTGTGGCAGATGTGCAAGGGACTTTGTAAACTCCATTCTGAGGCGCTAGCGGAAGTAACTTCTTGTTCTACTTGAGTTTTACTGGCGGCTGGCAAACCAGCTTATAGGTGCATTACCACCACCTTATAAACTATGGAGGACTAAACCTGCAAAAATTATAAATAAATAAATGTATAAATAAATAAATATATAAACGAATAAATGTAATAATTTGAAAATAAATAAAGGAATGAATGGTTTGATAAAACAAAATAATTCGTTTTAGCTATTATTGATCTTAGCTTTAACTTTTCTTTTCATTTTTTAAATTGATTTATTATTTTTTGTGTCCATTTTTAATTATTTTTAATTATTATTATTTTTTATTTTTAGATTATTTTATTTATCATTTCCTTTTATTTTTACATTTATTTATTTATACGTTTATTTATTTTTATATTTATTTATTATCGCATGTATTTATTTCCACTTTTATTTATTTATTCTTGTATTTATTCTTACTTTTCTGTGTCTTGTATGATAATTAGATGGGTTGGTCTTGCCTACTATTGGTTCAGCGTAGATTGAAGCGTTTGATCGATTACTCTTGACTTGTTTTGGACTAACGTCACGTCACTCACTGATCGTTTGCTTCGTGTATAACGTTTATGGCGTGCGCACAATTAGCTAGAGAGTTACAGCATTTAGCCAATGAAGTCGATAACCATGCATCAAATGACTATGTGTCATTCAGATTAGATGCACTTATTGAGGATTTATTACAGATTGACGGAGAGATAAATGACAAAGTTCTTCAAAATCTGTGCGAGTCAGGGGGTGCTAAGGTGGTGACCAAGTTCCGGTTACAGGTCCTCTGCCAAAGAGGTGCATGAACGACCTCAGCAGATTCGTCGATTCTGAAAGCACAAGACGACTTGATATTAAGATGTCTAATAAACACAGACTTTCTTGTTACATGATTTTGACATTCTTGTTAAGATTGCAAATTATTGGTATGATCGCCCGTAACGGCTGAAGCGAGGTGAAAAAATAAATAAAGCGATTTGACACGGGATTCGTACCCATACAATAAAGCGAGGCAGCGTGTCACTACGGTAACAATCACACTAAGCTATTTCGCAATGCTAGCTGCTGCGGATCTTTGCAATAATATCAAGATGTCACACAACAATATGCAGCTGGATGAATCAAGGGAATATGCCCGTTTTAACTTGTGACCTCTGTGTTATTTATCTCTTATGGAATGTAGTTTACGAGTACCGTTTAGTAACCACGTCTTTTTAGAAGGAATGGTTTCCATTTGATGGCCCCTGTAGTGAAAGAACGATGCTCATTACTACCGTGTTAACTTGTGACTTAAGTTCACTATGTCTCAATTCATTTACATTATGTTACATCATGTTACATTAAATCTTTACGCTTTTTCTAACCGAAAGGCTGCTTATAACTATCACTTTGACAAAGCGTTAGCTTGCGACTTCGGTTTACAAGCTCATCTGTGTAGTTAAACCTTATTACATTTTGTGCTTTATGATTTTCACCAGTTGAACTGTAACGCCACCATAGCATAGCACCCTCTGACTCGCACAGACTTTGAATGTGCTGCAAAGAGGCTAACAACCGAGGGAGAACTTTGTCATTTATCTCGCCGTCAATCTGTAATAAATCATCAATAAGTGCATCTAATCTGAATGACACATAGTCATTTGATGCATGGTTATCGACTTCATTGGCTAAATGCTGTAACTCTCTAGCTAATTGTGCGCCCGCCATAGTTCATTAACGTTATACACGAAGCAAACGATCAGTGAGTGACGTGACGTTAGTCCAAAACAAGTCAAGAGTAATCGATCAAACGCTTCAATCTACGCTGAACCAATAGTAGGCAAGACCAACCCATCTAATTATCATACAAGACACAGAAAAGTAAGAATAAATTCAAGAATAAATAAATAAAAGTGGAAATAAATACATGCGATAATAAATAAATATAAAAATAAATAAACGTATAAATAAATAAATGTAAAAATAAAAGGAAATGATAAATAAAATAATCTAAAAATAAATAATAATAATAATTAAAAATAATTAAAAAATGGACACAAAAAATAATAAATCAATTAAAAAAATTAAAAGAAAAGTTAAAGCTAAGATCAATAATAGCTGAAACGAATTATTTTGTTTTATCAAACCATTCATTCCTTTATTTATTTTCATATTATTACATTTATTCGTTTATATATTTATTTATTATACATTTATTTATTTATAATTTTTGCAGGTTTAGTCCTCCATAATAAACTGGAGTGTTAGCGGAAGTAACGATACACTGCTTCGCAGCAGAACGGAAGATGCGTGACGTCATGTGAAAAGGGCGTATTCTTCATAAACATTTACTCAGTAACTTTTAATCAAAGTCACTGAGTGCAGCTGTGACACATCAGAGGAGACCTGGTCCTCCCGGTGTAACGATTTTCCCTCTGTGTTTTCCCTATGTTCCCCATCGGACTCCAATTCCCATGACCCTTTGCACACACACATCTGTTATCGTTGATTTCATCTGCACCTGTTTCCTATTGGACTCATTATCTGGACACTATTTAAGTTTCCCCTTTCTCTTTATTCATTGTCAGTTCTACTGTTTATTTGTACGTATCTCTAGTTCTCTGTTTGTTAGGAGGAAGTTAAGGTTCTCTCGTGTTTTCTAAATTCAAGCTGCATTTACTTTGTTTCTGTGGATACCATGTTTATAATACTGTTACAGCAGAGATTGTCAATATTCCAACATTCATAATTAATCACTAAAATATCTGCCATGTACTTTGTTATAGACTGAGGGAATTATTAACACTGTTTACAGTGTTTTGGATTTGAAAAAAACAGATCTGTCAAGTCCTTCTTATGCTATGGAAGTCATGACCCCTGAGGTATAATACATATAAAACAATTCAAGAATACAGTAATGATACAACAGCTAATGATAGAAATTGTAAATATAGCATGTGAATTATGCTTCGCAACATATACATTTAAAAATGACTCTCACAAAGCACAGTTTTTTTAATTGTGTTAAGATTTAAAATGATGTTTTCCCTTGTTTACAGATAACCATTCTAATTCTCAGGAAGACAGAGGCATTCCACAGATTCCAAGCAGAAAAAACCTTTCTTGAACTAAAAGAATGTTTAAAAGTATAGTATGTTAGGTAGGCCTAAAGTAAGACTGACACTCTGTGACCTTCTTTATGTAGGCCTACAGAACTGTTGGAATCGGTTTTGTTATTTTCTGTGTTCAGTCATTAATTAAGGGTTTTTTATGACTAAGGACACAGTAGGCTACAAATAGGCTAGTAAAAAAGACCATTGAAGTTTGTCCGTCTTTTTAAGGCTTAGGCTACTGAAGTTATATGTTAAAGTATTCCGTAATATACTCTTTTAATTTCCAGATTTTTGCTTGGTCTCACCAGGCTATGTTTCTGCATTAAAAATACATTTAAAGCAATGTGCAAGTTTCAAACACCTGCCAGTTGTTCTGACAAAAATTTGATCACATTTTGAGGGCTTCATGCATAAAAAGACATCCATACGAACAAATGCTGAATAAAAAATATAATGCCGCATATGCAACATACTGTAGTAGGGGGTTACCTAGAGGGAGCAAAATGACCGGCGGGCACCAGACGCGAGGGTGTTTTCAGAACTACACTCTCGTAAACGGAACATAGCCTATGGTTACAAAAAAATTAAATAAGACATCAACCAAAATAAACGTAAGAGTTGGAGGCTAATATGCGTGGAAAACGCACTTATCATTTTTTAAGAAAGAAATAGTACAAATATTTTGAGTGGTAATTTATTAACTTCCTCTGATCAATTATATTTGGGAGAGCTGCGAGAACGCGTGAAAGTCTGCACATCTTCTGGCTCTGTTTAGCTGACAGTACAAGCGCCACCTGCCAGTTGTTCTCACCATATTTTGAGCACTTTAAAATGCAAAACCTCCATGAAGACATCCATATAAACAAAAAATATTTAAAAAATTATACAGAAGAGCTGTGGGAACGCGTGAAAATCAGCGCATCTTCTGGCTCTGTTTAGCTGTTAAGTGGCGGGTCACGTGACCTGCCAGTGTCGGGAGTGCCGGGTCACGTGACCTGCCAGTGTCAGGAGTGCCGGGTCATGTGACCTGCCAGTGGCAGCTCCTGCCAGCCAGCTGAGGATTGAACCCCTACTGTAAATTGCTTAACCGTAACTTTACCTAGAACAGTAAAGACTGATGATCATCAATGTTCCTAAATAAAATACAAATTTTGCATGTTTGGCTTACCTCAAATAGCGAATCTTACTTTCTTGGGGTACCTAGCTTCTTGATGCTTTCTGTATGTGTTGTCCGTGTGGTCTGTTTTATGTCAATTAAAAATGCGCGGCAGTCAGTTACGCACGTTGCGCGCATCCAGTAACGTTAGCTGCCGAATGTGGTACTGGTTGGGTTGTAGGTGTAGAAAGCAGTTATGGCGCGTTTATTGCAAGAACTCCTAAAAAATATTAGAAATTATGATAACACGAAAAAAAGAAGAATAGTTCGATGGATGCAGAAACGGGGTATCCTGAAAAGCAGGATGCAGTGTCCAAAATGCAATCGAAGCATGCGCCTGGAAAAATGCGATCGCTCCGATGGGTTACAATGGTAAGACAGTCTGTCTGTAAATACATAAACAATTTAATGAAATGAAGTCGCTATTTGAGATCTTTCACCTTCACCTTACGAATCGAATCATACATGGGCCTCACGCTGAGAAGTGAGGGACAACGTGTCCCGCTTTATACAGTTCATGAAAGACGCAAATTAACTGTGAAGATGAACGAAATTTGTCTGTGGTTACAACACTACGTTCACGTCTGATTCACAGTGATTTTTTTCCCCATGTTTTACTCACAGCATTGAGAATTACAATCATCACAGACATCGCATAATAATCGCATGTTATTGACCAATCAGAAGTTTAGATGAGTCACCGTTTTGTTGCGAAAAACAACAGAATGTGCAGATACGTTTACTTAGACTTAGGACTTTCATGCAGTCAGCTTCATTATAACGCAAGATTATAACTGAAGTCATTTACTGTCAGTGATGTTTTTCGCTAATTTTCTGTTTATATGTATAAAGTATGACAACATTAATGGCCCGGAAGTCAGAAAGCATGTTTTTTCCAGGTCGCTCTGTGTATGATATTTGATATTTTCATGTGTTATACTTTTCATCATTTTGCCTTTCTGCCCTTCTTTTTCTGCAGGGTCTGTAAGCGTCACAAAAGTTCCTCACTTTCTGTGCGCAATGGCTCAATTTTCACCAATGCTCACATCCCTTTGGTGAAATGGCTTGAGTTTATTTACAGGTGTAGTATTTATTTATTTGTTTATTTGACATGTACAGTGCACAAAAATAATAAATAGTGTAAATGTGTCAGAATTAGGCAACAAAAAACATTTGCATCGGTAATCCCTTAAGAGAATGACACAAAATCAATTACAAATGTTTAATACACATTTTATACACATAAACCTAAGCTTATTATATAATTACACTTTGACAGGTTAAATACAAATACATTAAAGATTTGTTGTGTGAATTATACATGTGTATTTATCAACTCAGCCCTGCATTTTGCAATACACAGACTCCACTTTCACTGTTGATGTGTCAAACTGTGGTAGAAAAGTTTTTACAGTAATGTCATATTATACTATTGGAATCAAAATAAAGAGGTGGCTAGTTTTGGTTCTCAAAGGGTTGTTTGCTTTTACTCAGTTCAGTGACTGGAAATTATGCATGCCAGGCCTTTCAATGCAACAACAGTACAATTACAAGTGTCTCCAATGAGGTGTTTTAATAATATTTCCTTTCCTACAGGTTTGCACACGGTTTGCAGTTAAAGCAACTTGCCATGATCACTGAGGGTATAGCAGGAAGCTCAAAGACTCAGAAAGGTTGTTGCATTACTTATTTGTTGTCTCAAATCAATAAGAAATAAGTAAAAAAAAAATATTTAAATGTTTGATAAGTCAAAACCCTGTGTAGACAACTGGATTCAGCATTGCTACATAATTAGTGCACTCAACTTTATAAAATTCCATACTAAGACGTTGTTACAAGTCAACTTGTGATGTGTTATTTCTATTTCTGCAGATGAGGAAACGTTCTTCGTACTTTAGTCGGAACTGGAGGCTGTGGAGAAGCAGATCCAGGATCTTCTAGAGAATCAGGCACGGTTGCGAGAACGTAAAACGGCGCTGGATACATCCCGGGCTGACCCTTGCACGACGAGCCCAAACGAACACTCCTGCACCGGCACACCCACGGTGAAAGGCGCAAACCAGGACTGGAGCTATGACCTCTCCACCACTGCCACCGCCGGTCTTCGAGATCCCGACCAGGAACCGCTTTTCCGCCCTCTGCAAGACGGAATGCAACGCTGTGGTCATCGGAGACTCAATCGTCCGGAACGTACGTGCATCCTTCACTCGAGGTAAGGTGCGCACTCACTGTTTTTCTGGCGCCGATCCTGAAGGACGACGTTAGCATCGGAGCTGTCGTGCTGCACGCGGGGGTGAACGACGTCAGGATGCGGCAGTCGGAGATCCTGAAGAGAGACTTCAGGAGTCTGATCGATACAGTACGCAACGCATCGCCCACAGCGAGAATCATCGTATCAGGGCCGCTTCCTACCTACCGATGAGGGAATGAAAAGTTCAGTAGTCTGTTTGCGCTTAATCAATGGTTAATGTCATGGTGTATTGAACAGAAGCTCCTCTTTGTTAATAATTTTGATCTGTTCTGGGAGCGGCCTAGGCTCTTCCGCCCCGACAGCCTGCACCCCAGCAGCATCGGAGCAGATCTTCTGTCTGACAACATCTCAAAGACGCTACGCACCATTTGACTAGTAAGTAAAAACTTTAACCATACTCTGTGTTCCTCTCACTCAACTGTTAAAAATGTTACTGCTTCCAAATGCATAGCGACTGTGTCTGTCCCCCGAATAATCAAAAAAAGAAAAAATTAGGTAAAAGTCAGAGAAAAAACCTTATCGTGATTAAACCTGAAGACAATGTAGTTAATGAGCAAAACCAACTCATAAAGTTCGGCCTACTTAAAGGCGGGGTGTCTGATTTCTCTTAGCTGTTGTTGATGTTCAAATCACCAAAACAGACACACCCCTACCCCCATCGTTCACTTTCGTCAGCGCTCGGCTCGGCTAATGTCCGTCCTGTGCACTTTACACCTTACTGCTGATTGGCTACAAGGTTGTTTTGGTACTCGGCCCGACTTTGTCTAAACAAGCGTAATTCGGAAATCGGACACCCCGCCTTTAATATTAGATCACTAAATTCAAAAGCAGTTATTGTAAATGAAATGATCACAGACAACATTTTGGATATACTCTGCCTTACCGAAACCTGGCTTAAACCAAATGATTATTACGGCCTAAATGAGTGTACCCCACCAAGCTACTGTTATATGCATGAGCCACATCCAGTTGTTCGAGGTGGTGGTGTCGCAACAATCTTTAGAGACTTTCTTACTGTAACTCGGAGAACAGAGCATAAATTTAAATCATTTGAAGTGCTTGCGTTGAACATAATTGTTCCAAACAAAAGTAAAAAACCATTGCTTTCTTTTACATTGCCTACTGTGTATAGACCCCCTGGTCCCCACACTAATTTTCTGAAATAGTCCGCGGACTTCTTATCGGACCTATTGGTTAACGTTGATAAAGTACTGAATGTCAGAGACTTTAATATACACATAGATAGTGCTAACGATGCATTAGCAGTGGCGTTTACAGTGCTACCACACTCTTTTGGAGTAACACAACACATCAATGGACCCACTCATCGATTTAATCATACACTAGACTTGATTATATCTCACTGAGCCGATCTAACCAATATAGATATTATACCTCAAAGCGACGATGTCACTGATCACTATCTTATAACATGTACACTGCGCACTGCAGAAATCAGCCGTTTAACTCGTTATCGACAGGGTAGAACAATTACCTCAACTACTAAAGATAGTTTCCCAAGCAGATCTGACTCCTTTAATAACCACACCAATAAATACAGAATCGCTCAATGACATGACCAGCAAATTGGGCACTATTTTCTCTAATACATTAGAAGCTGTCGCACCTATGAAGTCAAAAAAGATTAATGAGAAAAACGTAGCACCATGGTACAATAGCACCACTCGCGCCCTTAAAAGAGAAACACGTAAACTGGAGCGCAAATGGAAACAAACCCAATTAGAGGTCTTTAAAATTGCGTGGAAAGAGAGTGCAAACTGTTATAAAAAGGCACTAAAAGCAGCAAAGGCTGAGCACCTCCGTAACCTCATAGAAACTAACAAAAACAATCCAAGGTTTTTATTTAGTACAGTTGCTAAACTAACAAATAAACAGACTTCACCTGACCTGGGTATTCCGCCGCACCTTGGTAGCAATGATTTCATGAATCTTTTTACAGAGAAAATTGAAAACATACGAGACAACATAGTAAAAACTCAACCTCCAAGTCTGTCCTATAAATTAGTACCAACCATCGCCCCAAAAGAAAGGCTACAGTGTTTTTCACCTATAAAACAGGAAGATTTAATTAAACTTATTGCAACATCCAAACATACAACATGCTTATTAGACCCCATACCAACTAAATTATTAAAAGAGTTACTACCTGTTGCAATTGAGCCCATTTATAACATTATCAACTCGTCAATTAATCTAAGCCATGTCCCAGGACCCTTTAAACTGGCCGTCATTAAGCCTCTTATCAAGAAACCAAACTTAGACCTCAATGAACTTGGAAGCTATAGACCGATTTCAAATCTACCTTACTTGTCTAAAATACTGCACTCTAAAAACTGCTAGGTTGAAAACAACCCAACCTTAACCCAACTATTGGACAGAACACGCGCTGGGTTGGTTTGACCCAAGTGCTGGGTTATATCATTTAACCCAGAATTCAGGGTTGTTCATTTGACCCAACCAGTGGGTGAAACTAACACTCTTGCTGGGTTGATTGTTACTCATGTGCTGGGTTATTTCATTTGACCCATTCTATTTGATTTAGTAGACAAGAACCTATTGTTTTCTAAAAAAAAGTGCCAAAAGGTACACAACATCAATTTATTAGATTTCTGTACATTTTAATACAATGTTTTGAATTGTGCTAATATATAAAAGTTTTGAATAAAAATGTTATTTAATCATTCCCCACATTTTCATTTATTAAAATGATAAGAACATATTTATTAAGAACACATTTATCGTCGCAGTCGGGCAGAATCCTCGAATCTCCAAAACCATTATTTTTCAGGAAGTTAAAAAAACTGCATATTTTTTGAGTTATTAAACATTGTATCATTAAAGTTGGTATTATACCTTATATTGCTATTATATACTGTTGTGTACCAACACTAACACAACATTTCCCCAAAACCATGTTTAATCGGAGATACAAGGTTTATTACTTGGGAGCAGGGAGATACGAGATTACGCTGTCATTGATAAGAATGGTACGGACACAGACGTCGCTGCTGCCAACAGTGTTCATCAAAGTCTGCGGTCGCCTTTTGACAAGAGACGAGGCTTTAAGAGCTAATGATTGTGGTTACATACATCTTCCTAAACTCTATTTTAAACGTTAGAGCTATGAGTGATGCAATACCAAAATAAAACGTTAAACAGGCTGTCTAATATAGGCGGAAATTAATCTGCACGCAAATAAAGTCGGCGGGCGCGTTGAGCCTCTTGACAAGAGAAAAGGCTTCAATTGTTAACCAAAGCTAACGACTGTGGTTACATACATCTTCCTAAACTCTATTTTAAAGGTTTAAGAACTATAAGTGATGTAATACAAAAAACGATGAGCTGACTAGGCTGTTTAAGGCGGAAATTAGCCGAATCTGCTCGCAAACTTACCTTCGTGGCTCACGGGCTTCCTTCTGCACCGAAGCATTACAGCTATTGATTTTTAACAAAACAGGCCTACTCAAATGTATCTAACCTAACTATTTTCACTCCTTATTGTCTAAAAAACTTTCAATCATGAGACGTAATGCCGAGAAGCTCCTGCGGAGTGAAGAAGAGGTGGAGTTACGAGACTTCTCAGACAGTTGAAGTATCCAATGGAGTTAAGAGATTTGCTCTCAAGCTATTTTCAACACTTTAGATTGGTTAATAATTTGTAAAAATAACAGACCCACATGGGGACTGACCAATAGCATCGATTTGTGAAAAAATATGAAATTGACCAAATTTGGACATAGGAGGTTTCCGCCCGACAGCGACGATATATTTCTTAAGAAAGCACAAATTTAGAAGATTCTGTATCTAAGTGAAACATATAAGCAATTGTCATTGTCTTTGTAAGACTTCAATGCATGCAGAGGGTGATGGTCCAGAAGAGAACCAAGATCAACAGCAAACACATTAGTGGTTGATTTTACGCCACAGGCAAAAAAATGCCTCTCGAAACCTATCGTTTCCCACTTTTGGACAACAAACTTGACCGAATGATCAATCACAAGAATATTTTTCACAATACCAAACTGGGGCTCACCATCAGCAGTGTAGGACAGAAATACTTTCATGCCAGGCTTGTACTGTGTACCATTTACCTTTATCCACGCTGGAATAAAAGCTTCTGTAAAAGGTGGGACATCTTCAAGACCACTCTGTATATCACCAAAATTATCCATGACAGCAAGCAAAGTGCTGTGACCTGGGCCAATTTCTGTTTCACTTTTGAACACAGAACCAGAGAGAAGGGAGTAGCATAGCATCATCTGATGTCGAAATGCCATGGTCTTGCAAATATTTTTGAAGTTACAGGTGACATGGCTGATGCGTTTAAAAAAGCCATGTTTAGCTTCAAAACGCATAGACCAGAACTGTGTCAGGGGTCCCAACTTTAAAGTTGCATTTGGATAGTGCACCATAAAATGGTGCTTTGGACGAAGATGCAAACTGGGGTACAGCTCTAGAAACAAAGCGTGATGCTCATCAATGATCTCAGCCAAGTAAACTGTAGCTTCTTGTGTAAGAGATGGAGAGAAAATAAATTCCATGCATTCCAGAAGGAGAAGCAAGAGATCCCAGTCCTTGTTTTCTTCAGGTATGAGGTCCCCCATCAGACATGGCAACCACCTGAGGAGACACCATGTTTGGGCCGCAGACTGATGCATAGCCCCTTCAAGATTTTTAAGTTCATGCTTACCGACGACAGATGGCTTGTTCTTTAGATCAGGAAAGCCATAATCAAAACTTGTTATTCTGAAGTTAAGTTTTTCAAGGGTGAGGTGTTTGTCTTCGATCAGTGAACCAAGTATTAACTTCAATTCATATGGACCCACCCCTTCCAGGATGTCATGCATGATGCCTGCAACTTTATTGTTCATCACATTGAAGTAGGACTGATTATTCAGTGTTGTGTCTCTCTTGACACCTGTCTCTGACAAGTTGGCATGATGAACATCTTCAGCATGGTTTGCTTCATTTCTTATCAGTGTAACATCCTGTTTTGTTTGTGTCCTTGTAGTGCGTTTGTGTGCCTTGCACATGCGACAGAAGTAATTACCAGAGAAGCTTTCAGTAAATCCAAGAAGGGCATTTAAGCCAAGATTGTCACCACACAACTGAGCAACTGAAAACAGCATTTCACCCTTGAAGTGTGGTGTGTTGAGGGTAATGCCATGATTGGAACGTAAACCAAATATATGAATAGGAAACAATAAAACAAAGCTATCATTGTACCTGATCATTTTTATGGGAAGCAGAGTAGAATAAAGTACAGCTTTTTGTTATATGTAAAAGACTCCGTTACAAACTTGCCTGTTTGCATCTCTGACTACAGGGGTTTTGAAAAACTGACAAAGCATGTTACTCCCAAATATTACCATAATAAATAGCTGCCCACTACTCGTGTGTTTTTGGGTGTGCAGTGTGTATTCATAACTCATTTCTCTAATGTGTGTGCACTAACTGGATGGGTTACCATACTTTTTTCATGATATTGAACAAAATACATACAATAACTTGCTAAATAATGCGATTTGACAAATTATAATCAAGTCTAAAAACTACATCACCAACGTACATGTTTGATATCCTTTCTGGGAAAGAATGCATTACACCTTCATTGTTGCACCACATAACATCAAATCTGACAAAACTACTTTTGAAGTATTAAAATCATGCAGTTATCATAGACTACTATGATACGCAAATTGTTATATGCAAATTTGAAATCGTGCAGCCCTAGTAACAACTTAAAGGGATAGTTCACCCAAAAATGACAATTCTTTCATCATTTACTCATAGCCTTATTTCAAACCTGTATGACTTTCTTTCTTCCGCAGAACGCAAAAGAAGATATTTTGAAGAAAGCTGGTAACCGAAGCACACTGGCACCCATTCACTTGCATTGTATGGACACAAATCCAATGCAAGTGAATTGATGCTGCCGTTGTTTGTTTACCAACATTCTTCAAAATATATTCTTTTGTGTTCTGCAGAAGAAAGTCATACAGGTTTGAAATCACAAAATGGTGAGCAAATGATGAAATAATTTTATTTCTTTTAAAATTTTTATAACTATCACTTTAACATTGTCTTTGTCTTAATAAAAATTTACTTACCTTTAAAGGTGTCTATTAGATTGTCAAGCTGCCATTCAGTCAATTTCTCTTTTACATAGCTGTCCATGAGTGCCAGCAGCAAAGTCAGTCACTAGAATTAAAATTCAGATTAAGTTCATCAGAATTTCACAAAACTGTGCAAAGTATTTACAAGCACGTGTATTTATTGAAAATATATCAAGCAGTCAATTGAGAATAATACCATTCAATATCCTCTTCAAATTTTTAGATTTTAATAATTTGTTAGTTTATATAGCAGAAAAGATCATTTGGCTTCCCATGCCACTTTTCTTGATACTTAGTAAATCATTAACTTAAATGGGTTTAAAGGGCTGAACATGAATGTGTATTTCTCCTTTTCTTAGTTGCTGTTTAGGGAGAAAAGATTGCATGTCGCTCATATTACTCCGACTACTATCAAGCTCTCCAAAGTATTTAAAACATTTCTGTTTCTGACAAAAACATTACAGAAGACACATAACGGAATTTTACTTTCACTGAACTGACCCTGTCGCTTCTCCTGACAAATAATCCTAAAATACTAATGAAACTTTCCACACACAACTCATTAATGAGACTAGTTAACGTAGTTTCCTGCCGGATTTCTGTGAGGGGCTAAAATACTGGATGTAACGTTAATGGTTACAACTACGCAAGGATTTAATACGATACCCGTTTCCCCCTTATAAATATGCAATGAATCCATGATGGACATGATATGAACATTAACTTTTGTGTATCTGACTAATTTACCTCAGGATTTAACGTGTTAGGGCTAAGGGGATCACGGCGCTCTGTCTGGATAAAATACCAAACCGCTTTTTCCCCTTTTAAATTCCTGAAGAAACCTTGATGGAAACCATATTGAAGCGATGAATTTAGAAGTTGTAAATTACTGAATGTTCAAAAGGCGGCAAATATAGCTTGTTTTTAACTACCGTTACGACCTAAAATTAACGTCGACGCCTTTGCTAACTATTAACATGGCTAAATTAATTGTCATAGAATAACAAAAAAAGCATTAACACCGCTCATATCAAATCATTTAACTGTTATCTAAATAAATTATGGTTGCGACTACCACAGCTTATTTAAGTAAAAAGTCACATTAACTTACCATAAATTTCTGCCTGCTCCGGGCGTGATTCAGTCAGAAGTAAAAACTCCAGAAAGTTCTGCAAATTATAAACCAATCGCTGGGTCAAAGTAACCCAACGAGGTGTTTATCTGTTTTTTTCCAAAATGATCCTGGATTTGACAGACACAGAAGACAGACTGCTAACGTTAAATGTACTATTCTTATGCCAGCTAATTTTGTGCACGCAACTTTAGTGAATATTACTAAAAGGGATTTTACATATGAATTACTAAAGGGATTACGTGTGAGTGCAACCCAAATTTAACACGAAACACACCTTTCTCATAACATAGCTAGGACAATTAGCAGTGGCACAGAATAAAAACACTCCCCACATCCCCATATCAACAATATTACAAATATAGGTTTAATTTACATTAACTTACCGTAAATACCGCAAGCTCTGAGTGGCGGTCCCCTCGCCTCGGCAAAGAATGGCCGTTCTTAATTAGACAAACTCAAAGAACGGACTTCCGCTCTTGCTGGATCGGACTTCGCAAGTTCACACTCGGAGTTCGAACGGCAGGACACAGTTCAGAACACAGCAGAGTACATGCTTCACACAGCCGTGATACATACATGCAATCCCATTTTATTTTTATGTAGATTTACATTTAAACGAAGTAATATGAAATTATATAAACCACTGAATCCTGTCGTTTTAATAAAAAAAAAACATTAATGTGAATAAGTCAACGTGCTCACTCTGATTAACGTTATCCTAACTGTGTATGTTACTGTGCTAACGTTACGTAATAAAATATATAAAAGTTATACAATTTACCCTCCGTCTAAACGATCTGCACAGAAACAAATAGACTAATGAGAGCAAAGATTGACTGTTATTTATACCTAAAATAAAATAAATACGTTGTTTAACTACTACAGAGACATAACAAACAGCGGTGATTTTCAGCAGGACCTACCAAGGTGAGGCAGCATTGGGCAGGGTACATGAGCATGGAGCGCCCGGTTGTTGTTTGGAGGTCACATCTCCGAAAACGTTTGAGCACATTTTTAAATAGACATTATCTTTACTAGCCGAACGATATTTTGAATTTAACACACATACATTCTCGCCAAACAAGTCTTAAAACTACATTTTGTAACACCATAACAGTAATATTTCGAACATTATGTAGAAACAGCCGACCAAAGAAAAGGAGTAAACCAGTTATTGTGTCAAAATAACCCAACCAGGTGTTCATCTATGATTGACCCCCTACATTTCATTTGACCCAGCATACACAACCCAACAACGTGTTTACAGAAATAACCCAGCACTTTTTAGAGTGTAGAAAAGGTAGTGTCCACTCAGTTGTGCTCTTTCTTACAAAATAATGACGAAAAATTTCAGTCAGGCTTTAGACCGCATCATAGTACTGAAACTGCGCTCGTTAAAATCACAAACGACCTGCCTATAGCATCTGATAAAGGTAACATCTCACTCCTAAACCTGCTTGACCTTAGTGTTGTGTTCAAAACTGTTATCCATAAAATACTTAGATCGCTTACACAATTATACCTGTAATCAGGGACAGGCACTACAATGGTTCAGATCTTACTTATCAGACAGACATCAATTTGTCCATTTAAATGGGGAATCATCAAATCTAACGCAAGTAAATTATGGATTACCTCAGGGATTGGTTTTAGGACCCTTGCTATTCTCCATATACATGCTGCCCCTTGGAAACATTATTAGAAAACATGGAATTAGCTTCCACTGTTATGCAGATGATACTCAGCTATATATCTCATCAAGACCAGATGATTCCTTCCAACTATCCAAATTGGCAGAGTGCATCAAAGATATAAAACATTGGATGACTACTAATTTCCTTCTTTTAAATTCTAATAAAACAGAAATATTACATATCGCACCAAAAACATGTAAACAGAATATCTCGGATTATAACCTGCAAATTGAAGGCTGCACTGTTACTCCAACAAATACAGGTAAAGACCTCGGCGTTATATTAGACAGCAACCTGTCATTTAAAAATCACATCTAAAATGTCACAAAACAGTCTTCTTCCACCTTAGAAATGTTGCCAAATTACGAAATATTTTATGTGTGGCTGATGCAGAGAAGCTCATTCATGCATTTGTGACCTCAAGACTTGACTACTGTAATGCACTGCTTAGTGGTTGTCCTGCATCATCAATAAACAAACTACAGTTAGTTCAGAATGCAGCTGCCAGAGTTCTAACCAGGTCCAGAAAATACGATCACATAACCCCAATGTTATCAACCCTTCACTGGTTACCCATTAAGTATCGTATTGACTTTAAAGTTCTTTTAATTACTTATAAAGCCTTAAACGGTTTAGCCCTACCTACATAACAGAGCTTCTACCACACTACAACCCATCACGCTCTAAGATCTCAAAACTCCAGACTTTTGATAACACCTAGAATAACTAAATCCACCAAAGGGGGCGGAGCTTTCTCATCCGTAGCACCTAAACTCTGGAATAGCCTCCCCGATACTATTCGAGGGTCAAACACACTCTCCCAATTTCAATCTAGATTAAAGACGCATCTTTTTAGCCAAGCATTCACTAATACATAGCTAATGAACAGCAGCTATGCTAATTATTCTCTTTCTGCCCTCGCCTCGGGATGCCCATCCCGAGGTAGGGAGAGATTCCGCCAGGCCCAGATGAACGTCATATGCCCATCCCCAACTAGAGTTCCCTTTCTGTCGGTCTCTCGACGTTGTGTCGAACCGACAGAATGGGGTTTGTCTTGAGAACCTATCATCTTCTGAGAAGATCTGTTTTACTCAGATCTATGTGACAGTTTTTAGTTCTACAGTATAAGTTAAATTATGGTAAATCATGGACACTTACCTTCAGAAGGCAGGTCTTCGTTTGAATGTCTTCCTTTCATTTCTCTTCCTAAATAGTCAACATAAAACGAATCTTTAGCCAATCATAAAACTGTGCAAAAGAGGTTGAGCTTTTTCTAAGTTAATTATGTAAACCGGGAGTTAAACCAAGCTCTACTGTATATAGGGTCGGTTACAACAGACCCTAACACAGCTATTTGATCTTCTTAAAACTTGAAAGAAGCAACCCAACCCACAGAAACATAGCCAAAATGAGTAAGTTTTACTGTTCATGTATCTTTGTTATATATAATATGTACAAAAGTGTTTTATAGTAAATAACAATAACTTGTTTAAAATGTCAACAGGTCGGGACGATCTACGCATTGTTTTGGTTGGTAAAACAGGCGCTGGCAAAAGCGCTACAGGGAATACCATCCTTGGTGTGAAAAAGTTCAAATCAGAAGCAAGAGCCACATCAGTTACTAAAAACTGCTTATATGAATCAGAGATTATAGATGGCAAAAACATTTCCATTGTGGACACTCCTGGTCTGTATGATACACAGATGTCTAATGAAGAAGTTATAAATGAGGTGCTGAAATGCATTGAACATGCAGCTCCAGGCCCTCATGTCTTTCTTCTCGTCATTTCTGTTGGACGCTTCACTAAAGAAGAGAAAAACACTGTTGAACTGATTAAGGAGGTTTTTGGCCAAGATGCGCAAATGTACTGTACATGATGGTCTTGTTTACCAGGGCAGATGATCTGGATGGTGAGAGCTTTGATGGTTACCTTGATAACGCTCCAGAGCTACGTGAATTGATTAAGGCATGCAATGGAAGGTACCACTTATTTAATAACAGAGAGAAATATGATCGTACACAGGTAAATGAGTTCATGGGAAAGATTGAAGCCTTGCGGAAACAGAATAAAAACAGCTACTACATCTACCGCATGTTTACAATGGCAGATGAGCTCAAAAACACAATGAAATCTGTGCAAGAAAAAGATTAAATTATTAATGACCTACGGAAGGAATTAAAAGTAAAACAAAATCAAATAGATGATAGCTTTTGTAGCATACTCTAAGCTCAAAATATTTGTATGGTCAGGAATGTACATGCTGTGCAAAATAAAGATTCACATAATGTTAATGTAATGTAGATGTTTTGAATGTATGTGAACAATTTATTCATCCTTTTAATAACTAAATATACAGCATTTCTACTGAATTCATCAGAGATTATGTGGTATCCGGAAGACAGTCTTTATTACTTTCCTTTTGGTATTTGTTGACACAACATTGTCTTTTCATATTTGATTATTGCTTATATTTTAATCATTGGTGATTTTGGGAATTCATGATAACTGTAATGATTATGGGGATTATTATATTGTTACTCTTGTTATATTCATTACTAATCCATGAGTATGTGTATGAGTTTATTGGAAAAGTTTGTAAATAAAACTGATACATTAAAGTTCTTTACTCAGTTCTTCTGCACTCTAAACAAAGTTTATTTTTAAAAAAAAATTAACAACGGTATTTTATATTGGATTCATAAGTATATAAATGTCAGGATTGTGTGAGAGAACGCAGGCAGCAGTGAAGGGGTTAATAAAAAGTATTTAATAAACACAAAACAAAGACCCACGATGGGGTTAAAACATCAATAACAGGGGAATGATAACTTAGCACGACAGAACATAGACTAACTGAAACTGGACTAAACTAAAACACACTTGACAAGAGCTATTACACAACAATATACTAAGACTTAACTTTGACTTGACCGGATAATCCTTAGGGCATACAGAGCTAAAACGTCCTTCATGGAGTACATGCAAACACGCCAAACGAACGAGCATACGACAATAGACAAGAGGGCATTTTAAAGGGATCAAATCAAGAGGGAACAGCTGTGGGGCATGAAATAATTTTACCAGCAATAATGAGGAGACGAGAGGGCGGGAACAGAGACTAAACCGGAGAGTGTATGGAAGGCCATAAGGGCCATAATGTCTCTCTTCACATAAAACAAGAGGTTCTGTCAAGACACAACACCTGTCTTTGGACCAATGTAAAGTCTCAGGTTTAGCTGCGAATATGTAAACCGCTAACATGCTAAACACATTATTTAAGAAATTCGATTTAAAAACGATGTGTAATACTTACTTCCGGAGATGAAGCTTGATCGCGAACAGCTGGTACTGATCCACTCTTGAGAATATTTTTTTTGGGCGAAACCCATGCTGTACTGTCGGGCCACCGGGTCCCGGAGCTTAAATTTTTCAACCTTTCCGGCTACCGGGAGCTCTAGCTACCGACCTAGGGGTCGCATCGACTCGCGGTCAGCGTCGTTCGAATGCCCCGCGGAGTCCTTTCCAACGAGTCCCTCGTTTCTCTAAGTCTTTCCAGAACGGAGATATGTTGGTTTGTCGATCCGAAAAAAGTAAATTCTTCCCATATTCAAACTGATGGAATGGTCTGTGATGAGGATGAATCGAGTAGAAACTAGGGGAGCGGTCTGCAACAGGCTGGCGGTTCCGCAGATTTACCTGCCTGAAGTCTTCGCTACATGACGCACCATCGAGTGGAGAGTGCTGAAGGCTGCGGGATCGGTATGACGCAACATCAAGTAGAGGCTGCGGTCTGCTGGAAGGGAATCGGCATGGCGCAACATCGAGTTGAGGCTGCGGTCTCCTGGAAGGGAATCAGCATGACGCAACGGTGAGTTTTCTCTGCTAGAAAAACACCTAGGGAGAGAGGATCATACCTGCAAACTCGGAAGAGGTGTAAAAGGTGACAGCCATACGCGGCGGCGGCAGGGGGGTGGAGGGGTTTGTTGGTTTGGGGGGTGGATATAAGGGGGTTGTATTGTCATTTTCTTCAGGCTTTTGGCCTGCACATGTTTTTTAAGTGCAAAACATTACACCAATGGAGCAGCAGCTAATCACATGACAACAATTTTGAGCTACAGGAAAAATATGGATTTTGTTTGAATTTAAGATTTTCATAAAAAATAAATACGTTGCCCTCGTCTCACGATCCCAATGCTCCAAGTCATAATTACACATCTAAAATGATCTTCATTTGTTTGAGTTTTCTGAGAGGTGCACCTTTCCTAATACAAACTGGATGCTTCCATCGGAACTAGGGATGCACCGAAACTAAAATTCTTGGCCGAAGCCGAACATGATTTTTTTGCATTTCTTCTATTCATTAAGCCATTTTTTTCACTATTGCACAAACTGAATAGTCAAAATGTGCTTTTTATAATACAATACAACTTAATATAAAATTGAGCAAAACAAAGTAAATTAAAACAAAAAATTGAGCCCTCTCCCTTCATGAATAGCCTATATTAATTAGGCCTATAACTGACTGCTAAAAGAATGTAATGCAAGTTATTCTGTACCCCTACAACAAAACAGTTCATTAAAAAGTGTCATTCCACATTAGGCCTATAAGCTAAAAATACGAATAAACGAAAACTGTTGGATTATTATAGGCTACATTGCAGAATGATTTTAAGAGAAAAAAACATCCAATGCAAGCAATTCTGGTGCTGACTGACAACCATATCAGTTCACGTCTCTCCTCCAAACTCCGCCAACAAAAGCTGACTGTTCTCTCAGAAGGTGCACAGAACATACTTTGACAAGTTGTTTAGTAGAGGGAACTGTGTGCATGCGACCACTGTATGATGTCAAAGGATGTCGCGAGCGGCGGGGCTACTGTACAGCCCGCTTCCGTCTGAAGTAAAGTTACCGACCGGTAAAGACGCTTTCATTCGGAAATTTACTTCCGTGCGGCAAGTCCCGTGCTGTGTCTTTCTCTGACACTTTACAATGCTCCACACACACTGCCAAAATGTTTGCGGCATTTCACTATCTCTCTCGCTCTCTTTCTCTCTGCGCTGGTTGGTGATTGATCGTTTCTCAAGTCAAAATGTATTCGTTCATTTCACATATTCGGTGGCCTAACATTCGGTGCATCCCTAATCGGAACCAAAGAGTTTGCGCTGGGGTTTTGGTTTCGGTTTTAAAACATGCAGGATTGAGAAAATAAAGTGCGGGACTAGACTAATGTTAAGAGAGTTATTAAGGGAGATAAAGTGCAGGACCTGATTGACGCGAGTTATAAGAGCTTTCATAAAAATGAAAGGTCAAAAAGCAGATACAAGCAATACAAAAATAATCCCCGCGGCTCCGGACGACATATTAACGTATTATGAATAATATAAAATAATTATTAAATGTCATCTGTAAAATACAGCTTCTACGACTGAAACTTCGGACGAATATCAATTGCACCCAAGTGCCTTACTCACTTAGAAGGGCAGAGCTCTAGAAGTGGAAATTCGAAATGGAGACTAGCAACTGTATCTCATAACATAGCCCTTTCCATCACACGCATGAACTGATTAATAAATATCAACGCCGTTTTCTCTTTGAAAGACACTTTGCAGTCGTCCCTTTCAGCACGGGTGCAAACATGACGTTTAGAACACGATTCTGGTTGGCCGAAGTACCAAAAAAGACGACACAGTTATCTGTTATCTTGATTCTGGTTGGCCAAACGAATCTAGGTGCTGGACCAAAGACATTTCAGACACTCGAGAGTAGATGCCTAAGACCCCCCCACAGAAAAAAAAACTCTTCGGATTTACACGATTCACATAAATGACCTATTTTTGACTCAAAACGGCGAGTTTCGAAGAAAAGTGACTAGTTTGCAGGTATGAGGATGCTCTTTTGAGACGAGGTGGGCGACAGGCCCGGCATGTGATGGGACGGGCCAGGAACCGTCCCGGTGCGACTCAACAGCAGTGTTGACTGGAGTTGTGCCCGATGTCCTGGGTCTGCCTGGGCTGTCCCTGTCAGGGCCGTTTCTTCTTAGCAGGCGGCCAACGGGGAGTCTCGATGCTCTCCTCTGCAATGATCTCCTACCATGGGGGGCTGCCTGAGGAGGGGGCGCCGGAGCCGTGACGGGAGCGGAGGGGCTGCTGGGAAGCAGACACCATCCAGGACCTTGATGACCTGCAGGTGGCCTGGTCACGGCAGGGCAAGATGCGCCTCCTTCTGCTTTTTCACCGTCGAGAACTGAGAGAAATCCTCGACGGTGTCACCAAACAGTGCACCTTGTGCGATTGGCGCATCGAGAAAACATACCTTCTTGGCGTCTCTCATCTCCGCAAGGTTGAGCCATAGGTGTCTCTCTTGGAGTGGACATCGTCCGACCCAGCGCCCACGTAGTCACCTTAGTCGCCCGGAGCGAAGTCAGTGGCGGTGCGCAGCTGGATCGTGTCTTCCCTTGTCCAGCTTCTTCAATGCCTTGGCTTCATTGCCATGGCATGAAGAGTGGAGGCAGCTTGACCCACAGCAATGTAAGCCTTCGACAAGAGTGTCAAAGAACTCACACAGTTTGGAAGGGAGCCTTGGTCGGTCCCTCTAGGTAGCACCTGTCTGCTCCGCGACTGCACGCTCGACCTGGGGTACATCGACATATCTCTTAGCTGCCCTGGTGTCGAGGGAAGACAGGGCGACGGAGCTCGTCCGACGTCAATGCGCAGAGGGGGGCATGCCCTGCAACCCGACGCTCGTGGCAGCCCTGGCAAGGCGTGCCCTGCAACCTGACATCTCCGCGTCAGTCAATCCCCTAGGCTCAACCGGCCGAAGCCAGGAGCTCCAGGAAATCTTTCACGTCTGATGCCAGGAAGTCGCCACCCGATGCCGCGACAGGAACCTCATCCTCGTCCATCGAAGACAGGTTTGGTGAGCGTATAGGGGGATGGACGGTCTTCGGCTTTGGCGGCGGATTAGTGTCCATGGGAGACCCCACATCACTCTACAGTCTTGCGAAAATCCAAGCAACATGTCTGAGAAAGAGTACTCATCCAGTGATATCTCCTCGACTGACCAGGATATTCCAGCAAACACCGGATTTCCCTAACCAACTCGTGCCGCAACGAACTGAGTCTGTGGATATCATTCCTGAAACAATGGAATGGCATCTCTTTTTTTTACAATGACATAATTTCGTGCCCCACCGACATCCAACTATTCACCGACGCCACTCCCTTTGTCAATTTCGGAGGATATTACCAAGGTCGTTGGTTCGCAACCACGTGGCCCCCCCCAGCTGTTAAGTCTTCCCCAATCTTCCTCGGCCCTGTTCGAACTATACCCTTTCACCGCAGCCTTTTTGTGGGGGAAAGAATGGTCAACCAACACCATCATGGTATACTGCGACAATGAAGCAACCGTGCAAAGCATTAACAAAGGCCGCTCCCATTCCCCCGCACGAATGCCTTTCATAAAATGATTAAATTGTGATATCACTTTGTGACCAATTTAGCATAACTGCAAAGCATGTTCCCGGGTAAAAAAAATCAAATAGCTGACTCTCTTTCCCGTTTAATTATTTGCTAAGGCGAACTCGTGAAATGCTCGCAGTGCGGGCATGCCGTATCCACGAACGCTGCTTCAGCATGCTGGACCCCCAGACATGTGATGCAGGTATCGTGCCCATCAGGCTCAAGGATGAGTCGGCTGCATCCAAGGTTAGAGCGGCGAGACATGTCTATGGACTCGTGCACGCTGTAAGAAATGTCCGTTACCGAAACGCCCAGGGGAAGTCGCACACAAGAGGACGAGTCCGCTGCTCTGCGTCGTAGAATCCAGTAGGAATCAGAATGATAATAGCTCAGCACTAGTGCTTCGCAGGTTCCGAAGAACAAAAGGTGAATGAATGGGCACGCCATCTTCCTTTTATACCCGTATGTACGGGGCGGAGACTGGCATGCCATGCCATTCGCCAACTTCATTGGCCTTTTAAAAAGTACAATCAGAGTTGATAGGTTCTCAAGATCAAACCCCATTCTGTCGGTTCGACACAATGTCGAGAGACCGACAGAAAGGGAACTGAAAACAACTGCCTATAGCTCAAGATTACCCTATAAATATCCCTGTTAGTTCTTACTGCTGTTAACACTTTCTCCATCAAGCAGATGTAACAAGACCGGTTTTCGGGTTCAGTCATGTGACATATGACAAATGTTTACCTTATTTAAATACAGAATTTGATCATTTGCATGTGAGCATATTATGACACACTAGTTTTAATGTTGTACTAGTGTAGTCTTCATCATTTTTAACAATTCGTTGTTTAATCATTGTTAAGCTTTCAGAATGCATCATGATTCATTAGTTTTTTATAACTTGATCATTTTGTCAATTATTCTCAAATCTGAATAAAATTTTAAGAAAGGGTAAATAATGTGTTAAATGTAGCCTACAGATCTAACTTTAAAAATGTAAAGGATTCATCCATATATACTGAAATGAGTAATGGGCTCGATAGTTACGTATATTCATGTGAAGTTATACTTTAGCTGTGTGGCTGCTTGACTACATCTCACTTCCCAAGGCCTTTGCATGTAGGCAACGCTGCAAGATACCACTTCCTTGCTTGATATTGTTCTCATCTTTCTTTTTTTGGTTTACCGCCTGTTTGAGGAAGTAGCACGGAGAGAAAGAGAGAGCAAAAGAGAGAAATAAAGAGGCGTGAGATTGAAACCTCCATTTGATCTGTATGAACATATAGATATTGTAGTTCAGTTAAAATCAACTTTTAATATCAAAAGCTCTTTTCGAATTACAAAAAAAAGTGTGTGGTGTTTACCATAAAATCTGAATCCAAAAATATAGTCGGTGCATCCAAAATATTGTAAGAATTAAACGTACATTACGACATTATGTGTAAATTCCTCTTACTTACATCTGGTTTATTTGTTTGTTTGACAACAAGTTGAAGATTGTTGGGCTGCTCCTGCAGCCAAAGGTCAGGCAGACGGAAAAAAAGAAATTATTGTTCCAACGTGTGCCGAATAAATGCCAAAAATCTGGGTGAATGGGCAAAATTTTAAACGCAGCAGTGATGTCGACTTTTGCCAGCCAGGCATCGCGACCTGATGTTTTGATCACGGTTATTGCTTGGTCGATGTCATGGTAGTTGAAGGAGAATTCGTCAAGGGGAATTAGGCTATTGACACTTGGTTGTGGGGAATTATGCAGAGAGGAGATGTCGATTATTAAGCGTTTTTTACTGGAGAATTTTCTGGTGGCTACGCCTATGGGACAAAAAATGCCAAATGGGGGTTCAGAGAACGGGCCGATCATGAAGTTTGAATCGATTTCATTTTTAATTAGTAGGTCGACGGTGTCTGGTTCGGCGAGAGCAGATTGGCGCAGATTATGTTCTGGGAGGGGAGGCTTTCGATACCGGGATTGAAGCAGTGTGTGAGACCGGACAATATAAAATTACATGAGGGTGAGTAATTGATTTGACAGAATTGCTCTAATGTGTCACAATTACACTGTTTTACACAAGTAGTTCAGTAGGCACACGTGCAGGTTCACAATAGCTAAATGATAAATGACTCCTTATGACAGTTATAGAATTAGTCATCAGACCTACAATGTGTTAATGTGGGCGGAGTCGATGCGTCTGAGGGTGCATTCACTAGTACAGATCTGCAAGAGTGTTCTTTAGTGTGTGCGTTTCTGTGAAGATGCTTACGGAAGTGGTTGAGCGACCCACCACCTACTGTTTTATTTTAAATAATGTCTAAGGTTATATTTATGGATTTAAAACAACATCAAGTTCCTTTAGTTTGCCAGTGTTGTTAAACATGCACTTGGATAACATTTGATAATTTATCCCAAAATCAAACAAACAAATAAACCAGATGTAAGTAAGAGGAATTTACACATAATGTCGTAATGTACGTTTAATTCTTACAATATTTTGGATGCACCGACTATATTTTTGGATTCAGATTTTATGGTAAACACCACACACTTTTTTTTGTTATTGGTAAAGAAAAGTAACAACATTGGTAACAACACCAACACTTTGTCACCAGGAGTAAAAGTCCGTTCTCTAGCTTTCTTGTCAAACCAAGTTTTCATCTTCTCCTGCGTTTTTCCAAGATTTTACTTAGCCAACTCACAAACTCGGGACAACCGTGCACGAAATTGAGACACGTACTCATGAAGAAAGGTGCTTTTTGAATCAGAGATCCACTTTTCTTTTAACACTGACAAAGGACTGCGCGGTGTGTGTCCAAAGACCAGTTCAGCTGGTCTAAATCCAAGGGACTCCTGCACCACTTCTCGTGAAGCAAACAGCAACCACGGAGTGCCTTCCTCCCAGTCCCTTCCAAGCTCAAAACAATAAGAATGCATCATAGATTTTAAGGTCTGATGGAACCTCTCTAGTGCACCCTGACTTTCAGGATGATAAGCAGTAGAAACGTTATGCTTAATACAGAGTCGCTTTAGTGCTTGAGAAAACGTTTGTGACGTAAAGCTCGTTCCATGGTCACTTTGTAATACTTTTGGCAATCCAAAAATAGAAAAAAACTTAATGAGTGCCTTAATAATCACCCTGGCCGTAATGGAACGCAAGGGGACTGCCTCAGGGAAACGCATAGTCGCGCACATCATAGTCAAAAGGTACTTATACCCAGATTTTGAACGTGGTAAAGGTCCAACGCAGTCGATGATTACATGCTCAAATGGTTCCGAAACCATAGGGATTGCGAAAAGCGGCGCAGGCTGAATAATCTGGTTGGGTTTCCCCAATTCAATCATCAGTGTTGGTTACGAGCGGTACAGAAACAACTTCGGGTGGTACATTAACATCGCTCCACACACTACTGGCAGCTAAATCGTTTCCCAAAATGAAAGTAACATTGGGAACCGGAAGAGATGGACGAACACCCACTACAACCTCACCCGTTACCAATTCAGATTGCAAATAAATCCTATGTAACGGAACCTCCATAACACCCATTTCCAACCCACGCACTAGAATGGCACTACCAGTAGAAGTCTCTTCAGTCAACGGCAACACCCCCTCTAAAATGAGTGAAACGCTTGCACCAGTATCCCGAAGAATACGTACAGACACCGACTCCTTTAAACTGGGAATGGTTACAGAACCACAGTGCAAAAAAGGTTCATAACCCGTTTTGCTGGCATCATAATCAAATGTGGGAGTAGGGCGGTCAGGTTTTATACTAGAATTTACAGAAATCAAACCAAACGGTTTTGTATTTGACTTCTTCTTCAAAGCTGGGCAGTTTGCAATTAGATGACCAGGGACCTTACAATAGAAGCATGCCCTATCATTCATCGAAATTGCAGACTTCTAACTGGAGGGTTTACAAGACATCGGAACAGGCAGATCAACAGAACTTTTCTCTCGAGGTTTCTCCTTGAACGTGACTTTGTGTGTTAAAATGAAGTCATCGGCCAAAGTAGCAGCTTTGTGGAGCGTGTCTGCTTTCTGCTCATTTATGTACGTTTTAAAATTCTTCCATAAGAATTAACTGTCTAACTTGCTCTTTATTATCAGCTTTCTGAGAGGCGCACCAACGGTCGAATAAAGTTTCCTTTTCACGCGCAAACTCAACGTATGCTTGATCTGGAAGCTTCATATGATGTTTAAAACGCTGTCTATACGCCTCTGGTACTAACTCATAGGTTTTTAGAATAAGCAGCTTTAACAGTTTTATAATCAACAGATTCCTGTATAGATAACGAGGCATACGCTTCCTGTGCTTTGCCCGTAATCACACACTGTAAAAGCAACGGCCAGACATTTTCAGGCCACTTTAAAGAAGCAGCTACTTTCTCAAAATGGCAAAAATATTTCTCCACGTCCCTCTCACAAAACGGCGGAACCATCCTGCGATTTCGGCCAACATCAAACTCCACAGTGGCAACAACAGTTGCCTTGGTGCTCATCTCCAATTCCATTTTTCTCAACGCAAACTGTTGATCAAGCTCACGCTTTCGCAAGTCTAATCTGGCATTTTCACTTCCTTCTCTTTAAGTGCCAATTCTCTTAGTTTAATAGCGATTTCGCCTGGTAAAGGACCAATTGCCTACTCCACATCACTTCCATATCGCAAAGGCGCTTCCAAAACACTCAACTCAACCAGACTACCTTTAAGGACGTTTTTTAAAATTTACTTTAAAGTCTTATGCCTAGGAGCGATTTCAATTTTATATGACTCTGCAATTTGCAATAACTGCTCCTTCGTACATGATAAAAGCAGCTGTTCAGATGGATTCTCTCAAAATGTATCCACTACCGAAGACATTTCTACACACAGCACCCTCGAAGTACAAGAAATAATGAAATAACTTTAATCACAGAATTTTACGAAACGTTTGTAACTACCCAAACTTCTAAATCACATACGTGCACCACAAATTCGATCCACAATTTACCTGACTAATCAAAGCAAAACTAAATTTGGCCGCAAATTTACAACGAGTAAGCTATTCTACGAATTCAAAACAAATTAAATTACCAAAACTATAACCAACAGTGATCCCACAGCACACAAATGTATTTACCCTACTTGGACATTAATTCCCTAGTCTTCAGTGGCGTTCGGGGCTCGAGGCAACTTTAAACGCTAAAATCAGACCCACCTGCGTTCCGATCCCATTAACAAGATCGGCCACAGGTGAACTGAAGCGTGCCCCCACTCCGAATAACCACTAAAAATAAAAAAGGCAAAATAACAAATTGGCAGGTCCACAAACCTACCTGACGATTAAAGCATAGGGTAAATACTCACGTGGAATCACAGTAGTTATTTCCGCAGTGAAGAAGAATCCAAACAATCACCACATGGACAAAACAGTCGGCCACATTCTTTCTCCCACACCAACCAATTACGAACTACCAACGTCATAGTTAAGGACGAGCCCCCAATTATGTTACAGCCACTGCCATAACACAAGGAGGGAGATAAAACAAAGCTTAGTCTAGGGGTTTTTATTTAAATAACATAATATAACAAACATAGTATGGACAGAAAATAATCAGGTAACAAACATAGTATGGACAGAAAATAATCAGGTAACAAAGGAGCACAGCTCTGCCCAGGATGATCGCTCCATTCTCACCCCCAGAGTGTAGCAAAGCGGGTTCCTTTAAGCACACAGTAAAGGGTCCACAGCTGTACAGAATCTACTCAATTAAACACAAAATTCCAGCCCCTAGGGGCAGACCAACAGAGCTTTACCAACAGAATAAACACATGTTAAATGTAACAGGAACCTGCGGAGCACTAGTGCTGAGCTATTATCATTCTGATTCCTACTGGATTCTACGACGCAGAGCAGCGGACTCGTCCTCTTGTGTGCGACTTCCTCTGGGTGTTTCGGTAGCGGACATCGGTGTCTAAAAGAGCAAATTTCCATAAAAGAGCTGAAATTTCCTACAGCGTACACGAGTACCTAGACATGTCTCGCTGCTCTAACCTTGGATGCAGCTGACTCGTCTTCGAACCTGATGGGCACGATACCTGCATCACATGTCTGGGGGTCTAGCATGCTGAAGCAGTGTTCGTGGATACGGCATGCCCGCACTGCGAGCATTTCACGAGTTCGCCTTAGCAAATAATTAAATAGGCGGCAGTTTAATTAAGCAGAGAATAATTAAATAGGTGGCAGTTTAATGAAGCAGAGTATAATTAAATAGGCAAAAGTTTAATTAAGCAGAGAATATTGCATGCATATTTGGCGTGCTGTCCGGGGAGAGGGCTCCGATCTCTGTGTTTGCCCGAGCCCGGAGAGCTTCCTCCAAAATATGCAACTAGCGTGGGACAGCAGCCAAGGCTGGGTGTTATTTGCCCCCAAAATATAGCAGAGCTTGAGGCCGGTGAGTTGCTGGCCTTCGCTTGGAGTAGAGTTGGCTGAGGCTCCTTTTCTGATAAAGGTCCCTGCTGGGGCGACACTGCTGCGGCAGTGTGAAAAACAGATAAGGCCCCTGCTGGGGCAAAACTGCTGCGGCAGTGGAAAATACAGATAAGGCCCCTGGTGTGGAGACACTGCTGTGGCAGTGGGAAATACAGATAAGGCCCCTGCTGGGGCAAAACTGCTGAGGCAGTGGGAAATACAGATAAGGTCCCTGCTGGGGCGACACTGCTGTGGCAGTGGGAAATACAGATAAGGCCCCGGCAGGGGCGACACTGCTGTGGCAGTGGGAAATACAGATAAGACCCCTGGTGTGGAGACACTGCTGCGGCAATGGGAAACACAGATAAGGTCCCTGCTGGGGCGACACTACTGAGGCAGTGGAAAATACAGATAAGGCCCCTGGTGTGGAGACACTACTGCGGCAGTGGGAAATACAGATAAGGCCCCTGGTGTGGAGACACTGCTGCGGCAGTGGGAAATACAAATAAGGCCCCTGCTGGGGCAAAACTGCTGCGGCAGTGGGAAATAGAGATAAGGCCCCTGCTGGGGCAAAACTGCTGCGGCAGTGGGAAATACAGATAAGGCCCCTGGTGTGGAGACACTGCTGCGGCAGTGGGAAATACAAATAAGGCCCCTACTGGGGCAAAACTGCTGCAGCAGTGGGAAATACAGATAAGGCCCCTGCTGGGGCAAAACTGCTGCAGCAGTGGGAAATACAGATAAGGCCCCTGGTGTGGAGACACTGCTGCGGCAGTGGGAAATACAGATAAGGTCCCTGCTGGGGAGACACTGCTGAGGCAGTGGGAAATACAGATAAGGTCCCTGCTGGGGAGACACTGCTGAGGCAGTGGGAAATACAGATAAGGCCCCTGCTGGGGCGACACTGCTGAGGCAGTGGGAAATACAGATAAGGCCCCTGCTGGGGCGACACTGCTGAGGCAGTGGGAAATACAGATAAGGCCCCTGCTGGGGCAAAACTGCTGCAGCAGTGGGAAATACAGATAAGGCCCCTGGTGTGGAGACACTGCTGCGGCAGTGGGAAATACAGATAAGGTCCCTGCTGGGGAGACACTGCTGAGGCAGTGGGAAATACAGATAAGGCCCCTGCTGGGGCGACACTGCTGAGGCAGTGGGAAATACAGATAAGGCCCCTGCTGGGGCGACACTGCTGAGGCAGTGGGAAATACAGATAAGGCCCCTGCTGGGGCAAAACTGCTGCAGCAGTGGAAAATACAGATAAGGCCCCTGGTGTGGAGACACTGCTGCGGCAGTGGGAAATACAGATAAGGCCCTTGCTGGAGCGGCACTGCTGCGGCAGCAGGAAAAACAGATGAGGGCTCCTGCTGTAGCGGCAGTGCTGCGGCAGTGGGAAATAGGTAGAGACCCCTGCTGGGGAGACCCTGCTGAGGCAGTGTAGAGTGAGGTGACCTGTTGTGGGTGAGGTGACCTATACCCTGTACATCGTGTACATGCGTGTGCTCGAAGCGGTAGGCAGCTATTGCTGCAGCGCTCGAGTGTGAGTGAGGTGGGGTGGGGTACCGGCCTTCCAACCGGTGACTCAGCCGGCCTTCCAGCCTTGTTCTTCCCAGGACTAGCCCCTGCTAGGTCCCCCGGGAGTCCGCGCTCTCGAGCGCCCCCGGGGACCGGGACTTTTCCCCAGTGTCCCAACCCATTTGGACTCCCCCCCTTTGAACTCTTCTGTTCCCCCCCATGTTTATTATTTTTACTATGTCACCCCAACCCTATGATTATGTTTGCTTGTTTGCCCTTGGTTTAATTTACTATGTCTTGTTGGATTTTGTCTTTGTCAAAGTCTGTCTTGTCAGGATATCGCTCCTTAAGGCAGGGGTTCTGTCGTGATTCTGCCTTATCATGTCATGTCTTTCTTGGTCTTGTGGCAGAATCATGGCAGGATCCCTTGTTTCATGTGGAGAGACACTATTTTGGATATTACGGATTTCCATACTCTCTCTCCGGTCCTGTCTCTGTTCCCGCCCTCTCGTCTCTTTAGTTTGATTGTTAATTAGTTCATGCCACACACCTGTTCCCTCTTGATTTGCTCCCCTTTATATAGTCCTCATGTTTCATTGTCCTGTGCTCGTGCATTGTATTCTGTTTACCTCTGGTCCTGTGTGCCTCAGATGTTCATCGTGATTACTTGTTCCTGTTGTTGCAAGTTTCGTCAGTCTTAGTAAGTGTTTAGTTCAGTTTAGTTCTGGTCTAGTGTTATGTAAGTATAGTGTTAGTTAGTCTACGTCCTGTTCCTTGTACTATTATCTTGTGTCCTTGTTTATACCCCATCGCGGGTCTTTGTTTTGTGTTTTTTAAAATAAAAGTATTTTTGTTCCCCCCGTTACAGGTACCGCTGCCTGCAATTGGGTTCTTCCTCACAGTTCATGACACTTATACATACAACTGTTGTATGTAGAAGTGTTTTGTCTTTTATATTTGATACTGTATGTAGATCTACATGCATGATGCTATATTTATAAAATAAGCTAAAATAAGTTAATCAAAAACCTGTACTTTTCATTGCACGTTACATTCTATTACATAGCAATAGAACTCCACCCAAAACACAATAGAAAATGTAATGGTTTCCGTGTAAATACCATTATGAACCTTTGGGTTTTAAAGCATTAAAACCATAACTAAATTCCCATTATAACTAATAAATCCATTACATTTTCTATTGTGTTTTGGGTAGGGTTCTATTGTTTTTTTTATTTTTAATGATAGTGAGTGGTGTGTAGTAATATGAGACATTACATGTTGATCAAGCCGACTGTATATTATAAAAACGTCCTGGTTACGGATGTAACCTCAGTTCCCTGATGGAGGGAACGAGACGTTGTGTCGAGCCGACAGATGGGGTTCGCTCTTGAGAACCTATCAACTTCTGACTAGTTTAGAAAAGGCCAATGAAATTGGCGAATGAAATTTGTATGCCGACTCCGCCCCCGGATATCCGGGTATGAAAGGGAGACGGCGTGCTGCATTCATTCACCTTTGGTCTGAGGAGCCTGAGCATCCCTCGACCGCTGCGGCGGGCGGCCAGCGCTGTGGCAAGAGGGACACAACGTCTCGTTCCCTCCATCAGGGAACCGAGGTTACATCCGTAACCAAGACGTTCCCTTTCTGTCGGTCTCTCGACGTTGTGTCGAGCCGACAGATGGGGTTCCTATGGAAAACGCCACAGCGCTGTGCCGTGTCACAATCTCCAGGGGAGCGATGCTGACTGGCCTGGGCGAGTCAGACAAGCGCTAGTGCGAAATTGTAACCGTCCAGTGGAGAGGTAGGGGGTCACAGAGCTTTTGAAGAAAAGGTGGGAAGCCCCTGCCACCGGCCGTCACGGGCGGAGGCCTTGATTTTCTAACAGCGAGAAGCCGCCCGGCACCGTAAGGGCCACTGGGTAAGCATTAATCCCCCCGGGGGAAAAACGCTACAGAGACCACTACCTCCGTAGGGAGGAATTAGTGGAGACAACAACATGGTCTCACCATGGGAACTCATGGGAAAATGTGCGGACTGAAAGAGTTAACCGCAAGGTGGGAGTCCACCTAGGGAGGTCATGGGTTACCGAGGTGGGAACCATTCATGAGGATACATCAGACGGAACCGCCCATGGGGGGGGTTACCACGTCTGGAGCACTAGGTCCGGTTAGAGCCAAGTAGACGGCTCAACTGTTCCCCGCCTAAGGAGGCAGGGCTGCTCTGCCCAGCCTGCCCCAGGAAGGTGCTTAGTGATGGATGGAATGCCTGTTCTTTACCCAGTGGGGAAAGAAGGGAGGCGGAAATAGCCGCCTACCCATCTAAGGAAGGGGGGAAGGGCTTTCGCAGGCGTACGCCCTACCAGCTGCCAGTCCTACATGTTGCCTTGCAGGACGCACGGTTTCACGCATAGGTTGTAGAACTTCGCGAAGGAGATGGGCATAGCCCAACCCCGCAGCTCTGCAGATGTCTGCCAGAGAGGCACCCTGAGCCAGTGCCCATGAGGAGTGTGCCTCACTCCTAACGGGCAGGGGCGATATAGAGACCGGTATGCCGTAGCGACGGCATCCACGATCCAGTGCGCCAGACTTTGTTTGGAGACAGCCCTCCCCTTCTGCTGACCTCCAAAACAGACAAAGAGCTGCTCAGAGATCTGAAGCTCTGCGTGCGGTCCAAGCAGAGGCGCAGTGCGCGTACTGGACACAACACGGATGGGGTTGGGTCTTCCTCCCCAGTGGGGAGCGCCTGCAGGTTCACCACCTGGTCTCTAGCCTGATCTGTGTTTTTGTGTACATATTATTAATGTATTAATTATTAGATGTCCCAACCCTCGCAGGGGGTGGGCCACTCAGGATCTTCTCGTCACGTCCAGACATGGATTCCAGGGATCTGCCTGGGATGCCGTTACGTGCCCTTCCCCTGTGACAGAAGGTCCTCTGTCAGGGGAATCGGCCAGGGGGGGAGTTGTTATCAGAAGCACCAGCTCTGAGAACCAAGTCCGGTTGGGCCAATAGGGTGCAACTAGTAGCACTTGATGCTCCTCTTCCCTGACCTTGCACAGGGTCTGTGCAATGCGGCTCACTGGGGGGAAGGCGTACTTCCGCTTGTCC
>NC_079898.1:156762-166472 GCF_024868665.1 Triplophysa rosa | reverse complement strand
CGGCCAGCTGTGCGCAAGGGCATCCGTGCCGAGGGGTGCCTCGGTCAGGGAGTACCAAAGCGGACAATGGGTGGAGTCCGGGGAGGCAACAGGTCCACCTGTGCCTGGCCGAACTGCTCCCAAATGAGCTGGCGCAGGGATGGAGTTGCCACTCTCCACGAGGCGTCGACTGACGAGAGAGTGCGTCGGCTGTCTGGTTCAGGACGCCTGGGATATGTGTGCCTCGCAGGGAGCTGATCACCTGCTGACTCCAAAGAAGGAGGCGTCGGGCGAGTCGTGTTAGCTGCCGTGAGCGAACGTCACCTGACGATTAATAACGCCACGGCAGCTGTGCTGTCCAGAACAGCACGTGCTTGCCCCACACGAGAGGTTGTAACCTCCTCAGTGCAAGTAGCACAGCCCACAACTCTAGGCAGTTGATATGCCAACGCAGGCGGGGGCCCGTCCACCGCCCCGACACTGCGTGCCCGTTGCACACTGCACCCCAACCCTGCAGGGAGGCATCCGTCGTCACCACGACGTGACGTGACTTGACACCTGCCCTAAGGGGACTCCTGTCCGCAAAAAAGGTCATAGAAGACCAGGGGGTTAGGGTGCGTCGGCAGACAGGCGTGATGACCATACACCCGCTGCCGGTGTGCCACGCTCTCCAAGGAACCCGACTCTGTAGCCAATGTTTGGAGCGGTCGCATGTGCATCAACCCGAGGGGGGGGACCCACGCCAAGGATGCCATGTATCCCAGGAGCCTCTGAAATTGTTTCAGGGGGACCGCTGACTGCCTGAGAACCTTCAGGCAGTTTAACACTGACTGGGCCCACTCTGAAGTCAGTCGCGCTGTCATGGAGACCGAGTCGAGTTCCATACCGAGAAAGAGGATGCTCTGCACGGGGTATAGCTTGCTCTTTTCCCAGTTGACCTGTAGCCCCAACCGATCTAGGTGCCGGAGCACCAGGTCCCTGTGTGTACACAACAGATCTCGCGAGTGTGCCATAATGAGCCAGTCGTCGAGATACTTCAGTACCCGCACACCTCTTTCCCTGAGGGGAAGGAGGGCGGCTTCCACGATCTTCGTGAAGACACGTGGAGACAGGGACAGACCGAAGGGGAGGACCCTGTACTGATATGCCCGCCCCTCGAAAGCGAACCGTAGGAACGGCCGATTTCGAGGAAGGAAAGAGACATGAAAGTACGCGTCCTTCTGGTCGATTGCCATGAACCAGTCCTGACATCTGACAGATGTCAGGATGCGCTTCTGTGTGATCCTCCTGAATGGCAGCTTGTGTAGGTGCTTGTTCAGGGCACGCAAATTTCAGATGGGGCGCAGCCCCCCGCCTTTCTTGGGACAATGAAGTACGGGCTGTAAAACCCGTTGAACATCTCGGCTGGTAGGACGGACTCGATCACTCCCTTCGCCAGAAGGGTGGCAACCTCGTTTGGCGAACTGGATCGCGTAGCCGAGATGGACCGTCCTCCCTAGCCAGTCTGACAGCCTGAGAAGCTGCCAAGCTCCCAGGAACCGAGACAGGGGGACTAGGGGTTTGATCTGCTTCATCGCCCCCACGAGGGGTGGTCTCTTATATGTTATTAGCCCCCATTTTCTGTACAATAGTCTTTTATTTTATATAAGCACATTTTAGAATCTTTTAGTCTTTAAATCTTATTATATTTGTATTGTCATTGTGTTGAATGTCTGTACTAGAAGCTTCCAACACCAAAGAAAATTCCTTTTGTGTGCAAGCACACTTGGCAATAAAGCTCTTCTGATTCNGACCCAACAAGGTGAACCGAAAGAGTAGCTGGCAGCGAAAACTTGCACGCTGACAAAACGGTGAAATCCAGTCCGGACTCAATCAGATAACAAGAGAGACCGGATGTGCTTTTCTCAACATGGTCAACATTTTAGGAGCAAAAGTACAGCAATACATCCAAGTACATGAAATTTATCTAATCTACACACTGAAATTGCTATTGTCTCAAAATTAGGCAAGTTATTTTAATAAAAAAGTAGGCCATCTATTAAAGCATGTATTCCATTGCTTACACGGATTGCTTTTAATGAGTCCAACAACGAAATGGATTTAAAATGAGCTTTGCATGCTTTACTGCATGCTTTAATGAAAATTGTGATTAAAGAATTGATGTAAGCTAATGAGTAATGCTTCCACAATGACAGCACAGAACAGAACATACATCGTGTTCTGCCTTGTAAATGCCTCTTGCCTCTTTGAAGAAGAGCCATTCTCCTTGTTTGACTTATTACACCATGTTTAGTAACAATGCTGTACTGTACCCACCAACACAATAGCTGAGTTCCACAAAGAAACAATTACGACCAACAGCAATGTGAATGACTATGCATTCTTGATCACAGAAGCGCTTTAAAAACCTTTTCCTCCAATATAAAGCCAACATGGGGCTGTGACCAAGTGTGGGCATAAGACCTTGGGGTCAATGTGAGGGCCCATTGTGTTTTGTTCTCTGAAGGGCCCACAACAAATGGGCTTCCTGTAGGCAAAACAATGGTTTTCAGTTTTCAACAAGCCTACTGCAATCCACAGGCTAACAAAAATCCCTTTTCCGTACCAGGCTTGGCCATTCTCCAATATCTAGTGACAGGAACCGTACCTTAATCAGATCTATAAACAACTGGCCCGCGGTAGTGTGCTTCTTTATTTGAGAATCAATTCAAAGGTACAAAAAATTTCATGCTTTCTGTTTCTTCATGTGATGTAGACTAATTGTAGTTAACTGGGACAAAACAATTTACAGACAAAAGTTTAATGAAATACAATGCAACTCTGATTCGGTATTCCGAATTATGATAAATTACAAAGTGTGACAAATTTTAGTTTCGCCCGACCTTATTATATTTCTAGTACAATTCTGTGGTGCTAATTATTGTAGTAATATTTATTTTCATGTAGCATCAATGTAGCATCGAAACACAACTTTAAAAACATAATTGTGTTATGAATAAGCATATTCGAAGAGGGCACCATTCCTTTAAGAAATAATTCACCAAAAAATACAAAATCTGTCATCATTTACTCACAACGTGATATTTTTAACAAACTCATGAAATTCTTTCTTATGTGGAACATTAAAGAAGATGTAAGACTTTTAGAGACTGACAGATTCAGTCAATATTCACTCTAGAGGAAACATTTAAGCTTTTATGTTTCACAGAAGAATGTCGTGAAGAAAGAGTGACTTTTAAAATGACATTAGGTGAAATAACTGTTGGAAGGACTTTTACAACTATTTCTTTAAGTAATTCTCTCTATAACCCAGGTGAAAACAGTGCACTATAATACACTTAAAGGGATACTTCATCAAAAAAAAAAAATTCTGTCATCATTTACTCACCCTTGATTGTTCCAAACCTATATAAATTTATTTGTTTTGCTGAACACACAGGAAGAAATTTGGAAAATGTCAGATCTCACCCACCATTTACTGCCATAATAGGGAAAATAAATAGGAGTCAATAGGGGTGAGATTTGACAATCTTCCAGATATCTTCCTGTGTGTTCATCAGAACAAAGAAATGTATACAGGTTTGGAACAATCTGAGGGTGAGTAAATGATGACAGAATTTTCATTTTTGGGTGTAGTATCCCTTTACATGTACTTAAAGTGCTTTAAAGTGCTCTATAATCATGCACTAGTTTTCTACTTAATATACAACAAAAATAGTTTTCAGTACACCTTAAAATAAACTTAAGAATATCTAAGTGTACTCAGCTGTGCTATTTAGAAGTACAAAAATATGGAGACAGGGTGAGCAAAGCTTCTGATAAGGTGGGCATAGCCCACCGGGGCCCCCCGTGGAGCTGGGCCTGACCCCCTGACTACCATAGTATATAGTATATATATAATATATATATATATATACACTCACCTAAAGGATTATTAGGAACACCATACTAATACGGTGTTTGACCCCCTTTCGCCTTCAGAACTGCCTTAATTCTACGTGGCATTGATTCAACAAGGTGCTGAAAGCATTCTTTAGAAATGTTGGCCCATATTGATAGGATAGCATCTTGCAGTTGATGGAGATTTGTGGGATGCACATCCAGGGCACGAAGCTCCCGTTCCACCACATCCCAAAGATGTTCTATCGGGTTGAGATCTGGTGACTGTGGGGGCCATTCTAGTACAGTGAACTCATTGTCATGTTCAAGAAACCAATTTGAAATGATTCGAGCTTTGTGACATGGTGCATTATCCTGCTGGAAGTAGCCATTAGAGGATGGGTACATGGTGGTCATAAAGGGATGGACATGGTCAGAAACATGCTCAGGTAGGCCGTGGCATTTAAACGATGCCCAATTGGCACTAAGGGGCCTAAAGTGTGCCAAGAAAACATCCCCCACACCATTACACCACCACCACCAGCCTGCACAGTGGTAACAAGGCATGATGGATCAATGTTCTCATTTCTGTTTACGCCAAATTCTGACTCTACCATTTGAATGTCTCAACAGAAATCGAGACTCATCAGACCAGGCAACATTTTTCCAGTCTTCAACTGTCCAATTTTGGTGAGCTCGTGCAAATTGTAGCCTCTTTTTCCTATTTGTAGTGGAGATGAGTGGTACCCGGTGGGGTCTTCTGCTGNCCCCTACCTTTAATGTCTTCTGCCTTTGAGTTATTGCAGGGAGCCCGGGTCTTCACTAAATTAGACCTACGCAATGCCTATCATCTTGTCCGCATCCGAGAAGGCGATGAGTGGAAGACGGCCTTCAACACCCCCACGGGACACTATGAATATCTGGTTCTTCCGTTTGGTCTTACCAATGCTCCGGCTGTCTTCCAGGATCTCGTTAATAGCGTTCTGGGAGACATGATTAACAAGTTTGTCTTTGTGTACCTGGATGATATCCTTATTTTTTCCCCCTCTCTCCAGGAACATACCCAGCACGTTAGACGGGTCCTTCAAAGATTACTCGAAAACCAGCTTTATGCCAAGGCGGAGAAGTGCGAATTCCACTCCGAATCAGTTACGTTCCTTGGCCACATCATCTCCTCCGATGGTATCAAGGCGGATCCGGCTAAGATCAAGGCAGTCGCTAATTGGCCCACCCCCGACTCTCGTAAGGCGCTTCAACGATTCCTGGGTTTCGCCAACTTTTACCGGAGATTCATCAGAAATTTCGGCCTCACAGCCACGCCTCTCACCGCATTGACCTCCATCAAGGTCCCTTTCAAGTGGAACCACGACGCACAGGTTGCCTTTGATAAATTAAAGTCTCGTTTTATCTCTGCACCTGTTCTGTCTGTTCCAGATCCTTCTCGCCAGTTTATTGTTGAGGTTGAGGCATCAGATGTCGGGGTCGGCGCTGTTTTGTCCCAACGCTCCGCCGGTGACGGGAAGGTGCACCCATGTGCTTCTCTCACCGCCTCTGTCCTGCAGAACGTAACTATGATATCGGTAATCGGGAGCTGTTGGCGGTAAGGCTGGCCCTGGGGGAGTGGCGTCATTGGTTGGAGGGTGCAGAGCGGTCCTTCTTGGTTTGGACGGACCATAAGAATCTGGAATACGTCCGTTCAGCCAAGAGGGTGAGTGCGCGTCAAGCCTGCTGGGCACTCTTCTTCGGCCGTTTTGACTTCACCCTCTCGTTCCGGCCGGGTTCTAAGAACGTTAAACCCGACGCTCTCTCTCGCCTGTTCGAGCCTCCTGAGGGAGACCTCCTGACTGAACCCATCCTCCCAGAAAGGATGGTGGTGGGGGCTCTCTCTTGGGGAATCGAACGGCGAGTAGTGGAGGCCGGACGAGGGGTGCAAGTGCCAACTGAGTGTCCAGGGGGTAGACTGTCAGTTCCGCCTGCTCTGCGACCTGATTTCCTCTGGTGGGGTCACTCGTCTAGATTGGTCTGCCATCCAGGAATTCGGGGAACGCAGGCGGTCATCCGCCGGCGTTTTTGGTGGCCATCCTTGGCCGATGATGTCAGACAGTTTGTGATGGCCTGCCCGGTTTGTGCTCAATGTAAGACACCCAATCACCCCCCCGCTGGTCTGCTTCGCCCTTTACCCATCCCCTCCCTCCCCTGGTCCCATATAGCTCTTGATTTTGTCACTGGGCTACCTGCTTCTAAGGGCAACACGGTGGTTCTCACGGTGGTGGATCGTTTCTCCAAGGCGGTCCATTTCATTCCTTTACCCAAACTTCCCTCCGCCCGGGAGACTGCTCAACTGATGGTAGATCATGTCTTCCGTCTCCATGGTTTGCCGGTTGACTTGGTCTCGGATAGGGGTCCTCAGTTCTCCTCCCGGTTCTGGAAAGAGTTTTGTAGACAGATCGGGGCCACTGCGAGTCTGTCTTCAGGTTTCCACCCTCAGACCAACGGGCAATGCGAGCGGACCAACCAGGATCTCGGTAGAATGCTCCGCTGTCTGACATCCTCCAACCCGAGTTCTTGGTGCTCTCAGCTTCCGTGGGTTGAATACGCCCACAACTCCCTTCCCTCTGCTGCGTCAGGTATGTCTCCTTTCGAGTGTTCGATTGGTTATAACCCCCCTCTGTTTCCATCGCAGGAACCCGACGCTGCTGTTCCGTCTGCTCTGGCCTTCGTCCGTCGTTGCCGCCGCACGTGGGAGAAGGCCAGAGGAGTTCTGGCCCGAACTGGCAGACGAACCAAAGCAGCGGCTGACCGTCACCGGGTCTCTCCTCCTACCTATATTTGTGGTCAGCGGGTATGGCTCTCTACCAAGGACCTGCCTCTCCGGGCGCCCTCTCGCAAGCTGGCACCCAAGTTCATTGGTCCATTCCGCATCACAAGGGTGGTTAACCCGGTGGCCGTCAGACTCAAGCTTTCCCCTTCCCTTGGGCGGGTTCACCCTGTTTTTCATGTGTCCAGGGTTAAGCCGGTGCTCTCCTCCCCCCTTCACCCTGCCAGCAGAGGGCCCATACCCCCTCCCCCACGTCTAGTGGAGGGCTTCCCCGCCTACACTGTGAGGAAGTTGCTGGACGTTCGTCGTCGGGGTAGGGGTGTTCAGTACCTCGTGGACTGGGAGGGTTATGGCTCTGAGGAGAGATGTTGGGTTCCATCCCGGGACATCCTGGATCCGTCCCTGATCTCGGACCTCCATCGGCGACAAGGTGAGCCCCCTCCTAGGACGCCCGGTGGCGCCACTGGGGGGGGGGTCCTGTGGGGTCTCGGGTCTGAGCTCTTGGGTTGTTTTTTGTTTCTTGTTGAACACATGGTACAGCTTGACAGCTCTCCATGTGTTCGGTGTCTTTGTGATTACCTGCTCCTCGTGTCGTTAACTACTCCTCATTAGTGTTTCACTCTCTTCACCTGGGTTGGTTCTGATTTTTCTATCTCTCCCTCCTGGTTTCTCGTTTTCTCTCGTGATTTATTTCCTTTTTAGACCCTCTCTTTCCTCCGTCCGGTGTCAGATCTTCAGTGTTTCTTCCGGCGAAGTTCTGTTCGCTTATCTTGGGATACGGTTGATATCACCTCTTGTTTTTGTTCAGGCTCCAGAGCTGTGTTTGCCACGTGGTGTGTTGTCTTCCCGCAGCATTGGATTTGCTGCCTGGATTCTTCTCTCTTTGGTCGGTGGGGCGGTTCCAGAGGGATTTTGCTCTACGGATGCCAGAAAGTATGCATCTACCCAGTCGGTCTATGTGAGCTCTTACCCCAGCTATGTTACCTTGTCGGTCAGTGGGTTCCAGTGTGGATTTTTCCTCTCCTGCCGGATAAAGTGGATCTTCTTCCAGTGTATTTTTCCCGTCAGTCTCGTGTACAAGCCTGGAAAGGTTTTCTCCTGTCGGTCTAGTGGGTCATCTTCGGAAGCATCGGTTTCCTGTTGACTGTTTGGTTGGTTTCGTTTGCTGCCTCCAAAGGACTAATTAACTGCTCTCAAGGATTACCTCCTGTGTCTCTGTTAGTATTTTTGTGCCCAGTGTTTTGCTGGCCTTGTCTCACTCACTCGCCGTGGGCGAGTTTTTCGTTCTCTCTCTCAGCTGCGGCCGTCCGCTGGATATAGGACTCCTTGGCCTCCTTCCCTTTTTTGGCCGAGCGCTCGAGCCTTTTTGCCCTGGTGTATTAGAGACTCTGTCTCTCCACACGTCTGTGCGAAGGACTTTTTTGGAGCATTATTTTCTCACCTTTTTAACGGTCCTTGTTTTTGTATTATCCTTGTATGATTTTTGGGCTGTGTTGAGACATTATTAAAAGTTCTTTTTTCCCTGCATTTGACTCTCGTATTTTCCTGCCAGAACCCTAACAGGGGGACTGGGCTTAAACCTGCCTATCCCAAACCCAAAGCAGAGTGAAGGCAGGCAAGGTAGAAACGTGGCAGATCCTGCCCCCAAATTGTCCCAGACCCTTTCAAATATTATTCTGTCATGTGTAACATGAAGATTGTGAGGCCTTGACATTTTAGCATGTCTATGTAAATATGAATAAATGCTTGATGAGACAATCAGTGTTGCTTGTGTGCAGGCATCAAAGTAGATGTTTTTGACTATATATGCACCCGTGACAACTACGAATGTTGCTGTCAAGTGAGGTTCCCGTGTTCAATGAGAAAAAAATAAAGGGGACAGGGGCTTCCGTCCCCCAACCCACCCATGTCAAACCCAAAGCACAATAGGCCACTAAACCTGTTGGCCTATTGTACGGACCCCCTTGAAAGGGAAGCCAATCAAGGGTAAAATATGCCAGCTTTGCAGGGGGAACGGTATCCAAAGCTGAGAATTGTCCTGTCACATACTGTTCCAGCTGTGTTTCTTGAGATAGAAAGTCCCTACTTGTCTCACACTTGCACCGCTGACTTTCAGAACCCATACAAGTAGGTTCTTAGAGTTTAAGGCTCATTTCATTTAATCTTTCAAAGCAGGGAAACGCATTATGATGACTAAGAACGATGCTGTAAGATGAGGATCCCCTGTGTTCAACGAGAAAAGAAAAAGATGGGGGCCGGGACTTCAAACCACCAACCTGCCTATCGCAAGCCCAAAGCACTAATCACTACAGCAGTTGGCCGATTTACCCTCCTGCCTGACAAATTCTTCTGTCACGTTATACTATAATTATGTGTTTTTTAATTGAATATGAGCACGCAACAGGTCAGCACGAACGTTTTCCACTAACGCTTGTGGAGTGAATCTGCCAATCGAGGTACCGGATCTGCCTGTTCTAGCAAAAATTAAGCCCTGAGTGTTGCTTGTGTGCATGCATCACACTAATTGTACTGGACTATGTATGCATCCATGCATAAGTTTAAAGGGTGTAGAATCCTGGAGGTTGAGTAAAAAAGAACCAGCCCCAACACCTTTTAAAACAAAATCCTGTCATGTGTAACATTTAGTGTGTGTAGGCTTGGAATTTTAGCATGTCTGTGTAAATATTAATGATTGCTTTATGAGACATACAGTGTTGCTTGTGAGCATGCATCGAACTTATTGTTTCTAGCTATATATTCAATTCAATTCAATTCAATTTTATTTATATAGCGCTTTTCATAATGTGCATTGTTCCAAAGCAGCTTTACAAGAGCAAATAAGAAAAACACAGAAAGGTAAAACACAGCACAGTGCATGGTGTTTATAGACCAAGCAAGATCATTATAATAAATAATATCTAATAAATAAATGAATAAATAAATAAATGCAGTCTCCCGGTGAGCAAGCCAACACTGCACTGCTCTGCTGTGGCGAGGAACCCAAACTCCAATGCTGAATAATGGAGAAAAAAAA